>NC_079190.1:434959424-435153157 GCF_029499605.1 Hyla sarda
CTATTGGACATTGAGCGAAAAGAAAAATGCATTGTGTCCAAAGGTGTAGAGGACCAAAAAGTAATAACAGAGGGTCTAAAAATTGAAATTAATTGTTTAAAGGCTCAACTGGATGGAGAGAGGCAAAAGGTACCCGAAATCACACCAGTAGCAACAAGCAACCCAGAGAACTCTCTGTCTCAAGAGGGGCTGAAAACTGTCCACGTGGACAAGGAACACCTAGAGCTAACATGCTCAGAACTTCGACAAGAGCTCTTGAAGGCCAACAGTGAAGTGAAACAACTCCAGTGTCTTCTAGCTAAGGTTAGGTTGTTATATTTATTTGTCATAATTTGTTTCACATATAATGTCACACAGAGAGTAACATACTATTGATCAAAGACTAGTTTGCACGAAACTTTGCGACTTGACACGGTAGTGTGACAGCTGTCGGGGCCACTGGGGAGAATAGAGGGATAAAGGAATACTGCTTGTGCCGTCTTTTTCTCGCGCTGGAAAACAGCGGCACCCACTGGACCCCATTGACTATAATGGGGTCCACGGCCATTCTTAACGGGGCGCAACAGTAGTGTGAATGTAGCCTTATAAAGGTGTTATTTTATGCAGCTTGCACCAACTTTAAAAAAATTTGGGCATGGCCTGGAGAAAAGGGAGTGTGTCTTCACATGCCCGCTGGCTTTACTAAAACTTACGCTTGCACACAGGCCTACATTTTTGCAGAAATCTCCTCCAGCTCTTAAATAAATATTGTAGATGTCAGCAAGGTGCACAGGGCAGCAAAAGATTTTCACCACCAGACAAATCCAGTACGATCGTACACTCACAGGGTTTTACTTGTGAAACACCAGACTTAGGAAAATCCCCCCCCCCAGACTATTTATATCAATGTTTTTGTTTGTTTTTTCTGCAAAACAGCACAGGTGTGGGACATGCTTTTTGTGCCTTTCCTCCACTCTGGTCCTTATAAGGGTCCTAGTCCAAGGACCCTCTCCATTAACTAACAGTTCCCTAGTAGGGTGTATAGAAATGGGTTTACTGAATTGAACTACATCTTTTTGGTCTAGTGGTAAGCTATGTTATCTTTAGCCGTGCAACAAGTTATGCTTGAAACCAGTCATGCTCAAAAGAGGTATATTACTGAACATTAGCCTTCTATTGACCGACAGCATTTACCATGTACTAGGGCTGCACGATATATTGCAAAAGCAATCGAATCGCGATTTTTGCTTTTTGTGATATGGCGATAAGGCCCCCCGAGAAAACATGCGATTATCTGCTTGGGCTGGCTCCCGTGGCGGGGGCCGGCCAGAGCAGGTAAAAACTAATTTAAATACTAAAAGTCAGTGTTTCCCAACCAGGGTGCCTCCAGTTGTTGCAAAACTACAACTCTTAGCATGCCCGGACCGACAAAGTCTGTCCGGGCATGCTGGGAGTAGTAGTTTCACAACAGCTGGTGGCACCCTGCTAGAAAAACACTGAGTTAAGGGAGAAAAATATAAAAAAACTTATGCTCACATGCCCCGGTCCCTGCAGATTCGTCTCCGTTCGCTCCGGAGTTTCCTCTCTCAGTACAGTAGGACCTTTCCCTTTTCAGCCAATCACTGGCCGCAGTGGTGTCACATGTCAAGCCAGTGATTGGCTGATGGGGAAAGGTCTTGTACTGCAGCAATACACTAGGTTTCCCGGGTCCCTCGAAAGATTTGAAATCCGCCCGGGAAACTCGGTGTATTGCTGCAGTACAAGAATACAATAAAGTGACTGGAGGGGGAGGGGAATGTGACAGGGGGGGATGTGACAGAAGGGGAAGGGGGGATGTGACAGAAGGGGGAGGGGGGGGATGTGACAGAAGGGGGAGGGGGGATGTGACAGAAGGGGGAGGGGGGGGGATGTGACAGAAGGGGGAGGGGGGGGGATGTGACAGAAGGGGGGTGGGGAATGTGACAGAAGGGGGGGAATGTGACAAGGGGGAGGGAATGTGATGGGCGTGTGACAAGGGGGAGGAGAATGTGACAAAGGGGGGTTGTGACAAGGGGGGAGAATGTGAAATAGGCGGTGGGTATAAAATGTGTAGGTAGATGTGAAATGGAGGCGATTGGACATGAAATGGGGGGATTTCACAATTTTTTTTATTATATAGCATCGCATATCGCAATCGCAATATTTAGGCCCAAAATCGCTATCGCACATTTTTCCCATATCGTGCCGCCCTACCATGAACTGTACAGTGCCCAAATTGATCTAGTGTTTCCCATTAGCAACATACCCTAAACTAGAAAGTGGGATGAAGAAAAAGCTTAAAGGGGGTACTCATAAATGAAGTAAAAAAATGCAGCAGAAGCATATAGCATTGCTTACCTGTCTGCCCCAGTTCTGAAACCACCACAATCCATTAGTTTTAAGGGGGTCTTAGTCCTGTATTTCATAGTTGAGCAGTTGCTTAGTACTACAATTCCCAGAATGCATTGCTTTCCCTCAACTCTTCATTATAGCCCTTCCACAGCACGCCTGCCACTTCCAAACCCAAAGATGTTGCAGAACATTTCACAGCAGATTATCACACGAGTGAGGTTGATGAACAACACAGATATATATCTATATCTATATATCTTTATCTCAAAGGGAAATTTTGATTTTTGAGGCTGTGCTTGGCCGAAAACCTAAAATGCATTGCCCCACCCCGTTTTTTAAATATAGCTTTTGTCACATCTTATAACTTTTTTTGGGAATTTGATGTGACCAAAATCAGCAATTTTTGTGCTAATAATTTATTAATTGGGACTCCATAGACATAGACTCGAGCCCATCTCTATCAATGAGTTGGACTGAACCACGAGCTGGGGAGTGAAGCACACAGTTGCACGCTTTTCTGGGCTATATGTAGGGATCGACCAAAACTTATGAAGTCTAAAGATTATTTTTTTTTAAATGACAGTAACTTTTTAAGACAAAGAATAGAAGTCCTAAAAATCTAATAAATACTATGATTTATACAGTAATTAAAATGCATGTGCAAAAAGATAACATTAACCTGATGGATGACCAATTTGTAGTGCACTGGAACTAATGGAATTTTAAAAATAAATAATAACAAAATTAATACCAATACATGCTATAGTTACCAAGACCAAGTAATTTGTCCACACACAAAATCTGATATATAAGTGGAAACCGCAACGTAAATGGGCACTGTCAGATACAAAAACTTTTAATATGTTGTAAAGCATGCAAAACCAAAATGTTTTGCAATTGCTTTCATTAGAAAAATTTCAGTATTTCATACTGAAAGTCAAACAACTGTCTCCCTGCCTGCTTGGACGCATACTAGTCCTGCTGTGTCCATGCATCATCACCTATGTCATGGACACACTTCCTTGATTGACAGCTGTGAGCACAGGGCTCACAGCTGGAGGAAAAGTCCTCCCACTGTCAGCTTGTGTCCCGCTATGGTCAGTGAGGACAAGCTGGGAGTTGTAGTTTTGCTAATGCTAGAGGAGATGTGAGCAGACAGCATACTGAGGAAGGGGGCGGAGACCTGCACAGTGAGGCCACGCCCCCTCCCTTTGAGAGGAATTCAGACTAGTAAGCTAAATTAAAAGTGTAATATAAAAATAAATAAAGGTGCTAGAAACATAAAAATTAGATGTACATGGTCAGGATTAGGTACTGAGTGATATATTGAAGAAAATATTTTTTTTTTTGTTGGATCTGACGGGTACGCTTTAAGTATGGTTCAGTGTTACCCAACCAGGGTGCTTCCAGCTGTTGCAAAACTACAACTCCCAGCATGCCCGGACAGCCAAAGGCTGTCCGGGCATGCAGGGAGTTGTAGTTTTGCTACAGCTAGGTGCGCACTGGTTGTTGGGAACCACTGACTTAGATGTAGTAACTTTTTAGTTTACTTTATTTAATTATTTTTTTTTGAATTCTTTTAGTAAATAGGGCATTTTATGCTTTCATGGAGTCTCAAAAACCACACCAGCATGTTGTTGAAATGCCATCACGATTTTCGAATGCTTGTGAATTTTGGCCCGTTTTTTTTTGTTGGCAAAACTTTACCTTTGGAAAACTGTCAGATGTTAATAATCCTTCAAAAACTTCCCTGATGAAGCGATTCTAGTATAAAAAAGAAGAGATCCCCATAATAAAGCGTAGCAGCTGCGAGGAATTTCAATTACCTGCAGCTTCCCTGATGCCTGTCAGCAGACAGAGGCTGTTCAATGACTGCATGCCCTTTGCATTTTGATCAGCAATCTGCCTCATGGCTATGACCTCTACCGTACCTCCATATGCCTCCAATTTTATATGGAGGTGTAGAGTTTTGTCTTTGAGATTCTTCGCGAATTTACATTTCTTCTAGGTGAGAATAGCTCCTCATATACAGCACCCATCAGAGTATGGTGCCGTAGCACATGACGTTCCATGTGGCTACCTGGAAATTCGATTTCCCCTATGGTGCCTTGTTCTTCCATCTGCTTATGAAAGGAGGACATTCTGATAATAGATAAGGGTTAGCGGTAGTAATTTCCTGTTGTATAATAAACCTTTGCTTTATGATTATGACTACTCTAAACTTCATGTTATCTCCCAAGTGATAGAATGGAAGTTCTATTAATTTGTTACTTAGTTTCAAATAAAGTCCAGAGCCAGTAAAAAGGTAGTGCTGGACCGAAACAGACATACAAAATCATCATTATTAATTCATCCAAGAATCTTTAAAGGGGTACTCTGCCCCTAGACATCTTACCCCCTATCCAAAGGATGGCCGCAACGCTCCCATAGACATACATTGAGGGCACGTTGTGACGTCAAGGCTCCGCCCCGTGTGACGTCACGCTCCGCCCCTTCCATAGGCTTGCATTGAGGGGGGCAGAGCGTGACGTCACACGGGGCGGTGCCTTGATGTCACAACGCTCCAGCCCCGTGATCGACAGTAATCAGACCCGGAGCGAACACTCTTCGGGGACTGATTTTAACTGGGTGCGGCATGCAAGATCACAGGGGTCCCCAGCGGCGGGCCCCCCGTGATCAGGCATCTTATCCCCTATCCTTTGGATAGGAGATAAGATGTCTAAGCGCCGGAGTACCCCTTTTAGGGCAGGGTCACACGAGGCGCATCCGCAAGTATTTCATGCTACAGATGTGCTGGCACTGACAGCAGTCACAGAGGGACTGCAGAGCAAGATTTCCCGCTGTAGATTTCCCGCTGTAAAAAACTCCCTGCTCTGCCGCCCTCAACATGTTTCGCTGCCTCAGCAGCTTTGTCAAGAGGTAGCGGGCACCTATGCCCACTACCTCTTGACAAAGCTGCTGAGGCAGCGAAACATGTTGAGGGCGGCAGAGCAGGGAGTTTTTTTTTAACAGCGCAGCGCTGCCATTTACTAAGTGTGTACCTGCAGGCACACTGGAGACTTGTCTAATTGAACTGAACCAAGAAAGAGACTGACTGTCTTGGAAACATCCATTGATACAACTAATAGCAATAATAGAATGGCAAACGCTGTGTGCTTTTAAAGTCGTTTTTCATTTTTTGAGCACATTTAATTGATTCAATAAAGCTTGTGGGTCACACATGATTAAATATATGGGAAATAAAGGGTTTTTGGACTCCCTTAGGGGGGTCTATAGGAATTATTTTCTTGGAAATAACGCTCCATATATATCGGTCCATGTTAGAAAATAGTGCCAGGAACAAGAGAGAGAATTTAGTGGCAGCAGACCCTTATATATTAAGGGGGTGGAACAAAGCTCATTGGATAGCCAAACCTGTCAGTCCTGACCCAAGGGTATATCACATGACCCAAAGGTCCTTAAACCATAGCATAGCATAAATTAAAGGCACGTGACCTCTAAGGTCCTATACAGAGGTATCCTAGATTAATTAAATATATAAGTATATACATTAAATATTACCATATTAAGAGGTGACTAGGGGTTAGCCCTTCAGGAGAGCCCATTAGCATGGAGGGACTCCAGACAAAGGGACAGGACCGAGTCCTGTACCAGGACACCACAAATCTGTTGCTGTGAGCAGGGGACACAGAGCTACCCAGGACCGACTCTGCCTATAGGCAAAATAGGCAGCTGCCTAGAACGCCCTCTTGATGGGAGGCGCCGCATTGCCTGCCACAAGAAAGTTAGACAACCAGCATCCGAACCACTCGCTCAGCCAGGAGCATGAGGAGGAGGTTTGTTACACCGTGTCACCCCAGTATAAATCAAATTATATGAGGAGGGGGCTTGTTACAGTGTGTCACCCCAGTAGTAATGTAGGGTGTGTCAAAGGGCAGGCAATGGACGGAGTCAAGGGGGCAGAAAAATTAGCTTTTGCCTAGGGTGGGAAAAATCCTTGCACAAGCCCTGGAGCTTCCTGACCGCAGCTGGATGCTTGCTCTGCAGTCTCTCTGTGGCTATCATTGGTGCATCCACATTGTGAAATACGCTGTGGATGTGCCCCGTGAGACCCTGCCCTAAGGCTGGGTTCACACACATTCCCAAATTTAAAATGTACCTGAATCCTAGCATATTTTAGGGCATTTAGATTTTAATATTTTAGGTTTTTAATACCTAATGTGATGCACACAGAAAATCTTCAGCATAATATTTTGTATTAATAGCATTTTGTTTTCCTTGTGGTAAAATTAAAACAGAATCCTCACTCCAAGGTTGGTTGTAATTATGCTCCCGTACACTTTAGAAAAATTCAGCTAAACCTGCTAATTTTGCCATGACCTACCGACCATGTAATGTGTATGAGAGACTGCCGACAGAAGATATCAGGGGGAAGAAGGTTTGGTCACGTTTATTGCTACTGCCCAATCAGTTTGTTTTTGGGGAGATAAGATGCCACTAGATAAATAGCTGGCAGCAGCTTACCCCTCCTGCATCTGTTTGGGGAGATCAAGAACAATAACTCTCATCCGACAGCAATAGCACGTGTACAGTTTTTGAAAACTATAGGGTGGATTATCAATGAACAAGCAATGATGGTTGTGGTTTTCTTGAGGCATGTGCCTAAGGATGGCCCTGCAGAAAAGGATGCCTGCTCCTGAAGCATAGGATCTGCTTATAGTTGAAGGGGTTGTCCAGGATTTAGTTATTTGTTTCAGAAATGGTCCCTAAAGGCATTCAAATGACAAACCAGCTGAGTGATAAGCCGTCTCATGCCATAGTCATGGTTTATAGTCACCATGTGAAATGGATTTTATTTTCAACTTGGGTCGTTTTTTTTTTTTTTTTGTTACTTTAGTGCAGTGGTCTTCAACCTGCGGACCTCCAGATGTTGCAAAGCTACAACTCCCAGCATGGGGAGTTGTAGTTTTGCAACATCTGGAGGTCCGCAGGTTGGAGACCACTGCTTTAGTGCTTACCTTTCCTGAACCTGTGTGGCCATGTCCAATGCTGGCTCAACGGAGGGTGAAGGTTCCTCAGAGACAACTATGTCGCAGGATAGTATTGAGCAGCCCTGGAGGCGTCGCTGCTTTCACAAATTTTTTTTTTTTAATGTATTTTGACGCCTTTACATTTTTTGACATTGCTAAGCGTGTTTTCCATGTGCAAAATTTCTTGGCAGTTGAAATCACACACAGGACCGTGTGATTTTGAGAAAGTTGTAAAAATGACAGTGGAGAAGATGTAGCCAAACTTTGGCGCAAAAAGACACTGCGCCAAAGTTACGTGAAAAAAATAACACATAAATCCTTTGATAAATACCCCCCTATGTCTCTATATGAGATGTCACTCTATGCTGATACGAGTCTTCAGATCTGCTCACAGTACTTTTTCTGCCGGATTCTGATGACCCGTTCTGATCACAAGTCAATGGGAACTATCAAGATATTCTAGGACCCTTTACATAATAAATGTGGATGGATTTGTCTTATCTGTCATGGCGCTTAACAAAAGAAGCCATGATACCAGTGACCCCATCCTCCGGGATATGGCAATATTTTGATGTCTATACTACAAATCCTGACATTTGCAGTGGCTGGTCCAAATTGTTACAAAGGGTGTTTACTGTATATAGGAGGGTGCAGAGGTACCAGTTTCACCAAAGCTTTGCTGCCTGATGGAGCCTAAAGGTCAAACTGCCATATTAGACGACCTCCGTATTATAGCTGGTGCATGGTAGGTGGAGCCGTGTTACACATTTTACATTGATTTCAGGTAACATTTATGTCCTTGGCACCAGTCATAACTGTTTTAATGCCAATGTGTATTGTTAGTGCTGATGGACATTAAACTGTGTGTATAGCTGTATTAGGCTGGGTTCACACCACGTTTTTCAAATACGGTAACCGTATAAGGTTTTCCGCAAAAAAACGTATACGACCGTATCCGAAACCGTATGCATAGAAAATGCATTGTAAACCGTATTCCAAATGTTGTGTACGGTTGCATCCGTTTTGCCTTGGATACGGTTTTGCCGATTTTTCAACCGTAGGCAAAAATGCTGTCGACCACGTTTTTGCCTACGGTTGGAAAACCGTATGCGGTTCTTTTAACCCCTACCCCTACCCCTTAATTCCCTGGTTGAACTTGATGGACATATGTCTTTTTTCGACCGTACTAACTATGTAACTATGTAACTATGTAACATTGTTGTCTATGAGAACCGTACACAGAATTTCAGAATACGGTTGCACACTGTTTTTCTAATCCGTTTTTGGAGTTGACACATGCGCAGATCTTTCTAGAATTCATCCCAGACATCCCACTCCCACATCCTTTGGAATTTCAATAGAACAATAGTAACTTTATTAAATTGCTGGAAAACTAATTCCAACAAAATAGCAAAACCGTTGGCAAAAACAGATAGAACCGTACGTACGTTTTGGAATCGTATACGGGGAAAAACCTTATACGTTTTAATTTGGAGTCATATGATTGCATACGTTTTTTGCCATACGTTTTTTTAGTGGAAAACTGTATACGGTAACCGTATTTGAAAAACGTGGTGTGAACCCAGCCTTACCAAAAATCGGGAACCTTTTTTGGAGGCATCTAACTTGTAGTGATAAAACGTATTGTGTGGAGTAAAAGCCACAATATTGCTGAATGTTCTCTTTGGATTTGTGGTTATTTTTTTTAGTGGTCCAGGTGTTTGGAATAAGGTTCTAACTCTAGAAAAAAATCAATGTGTGAGGGATTGCTATGATCTGTGTTTTATTCCGTGTCCCGGAGGGATGGGGTCACTGTGTGTTAAGGATAGGGATGAGAAGGAAGTGGTGGGCAGCTGGATCTGGTTGACTTGTATATCAATGCCAAGCGGCACCCCCTGATGTGAAAAGGTCAGGGGATTCCAGATGTGCATGAAGTTTATGAGGTGAGTGGAATACAGTAGAATCATTTGCCTGATGTTGCCAAGTCTTGTGGGAAATGGCCAAATTATTCAATATTGAGATTTAATGGAATCCTGCTGTTTGTTTTTACTTAGAAATAAAAAAGGAAAAAAAATATTTCCATTTTACTTTTACGTTGACTTTTGTTAGCTGTTAAATTGGACTTTACACTTTAGAGTCATATACACTGTGTTTGTTGTTCTTTAAAATGTGTTTTTGTTATTTTATGCATGTTGATTGTATTAGAAGATTCTATTAGAACATTGTGAACATGAAAGGGATGCATTTCTAGGGTAAAACAAGCAATCTTTGAAGGCATTCATTAGGAAACAGCAGGGGTGCGATCTGGAGTCCAGAGGGGATTTGGGATTACTGAAAAAGTCCATTTTATTTTACAATAATGTGCCGATAGTTGTTTAATGAAGCACATGTGTTAGTCTTTTAATGGACCTTTTAATGTTTGTTTGTAGTCTGTAACCATAGAGACACATAGGTCCGCTTAGGAGCAGTGGAAAAAAAGGACTTTTTTATGTACCGTAGTTTTTAATGTAGACCACATGCAACGCTGCTTTTATATTTTATTTTCGATACACTGAAACAATGAACTAAATAGGGTCAAAGATGGACCTAGCTTTTAAGCCATAACTGTTCTAGTGCTTGCATACACATAACTCTGATCCCAGTCTGTTAACCCCTTACATGCAGTTGCTAATAACGACCACAGCATGTAGTTTGACGGAAAATTTGTTTCCATCAGAGAAATACATGGAGGATAAAGCCATAAACAAATTTCTTTGCTGAAATTCCATCAACTAAGAATGTGTCCTATACATCTAAATGGCTTTGTTTCTGCACCATGTGGATGCACATCTGCAAGCCTTTTCCGATAAATTCTCTATTCATCAAGCCACTTATTTATCACTTTAAAAACATTGCTCATGACCAAACTGCTCCTGGATCATTAGGAGAAGTTGCTCCTTGGGTATGTTTAGATACCATTATTTATTAATGACACATGAATGGCCTCAGGATGCTTTACTGTTTGCATGACATAGAACTCATAGAAGTGCTCTATTCTCCAGACAGTCATTCTTCTAGATGTCCCAAACAATCTAAAGAAGGCTTCATCAGAGAAAATAACTTTACCCCAGTTCCTGCAGTCTAAACCCTCTAGGTTCAGCTCAATTTCAGTCTCTGTTTCTTGGGAAAAAAAAGCTGCTTCTTTGCAGCTCTTTTGACACCAGACCAGCCTCCAAAAGTCTTTGCCTTACTGTGTGAGCAGATACCAACATCTGCCTGCTGTCATTCCTGAGCAAGCTCTGCATTGGTGTTAAACAGAATCCTCTTTAGAAGTAGTCCTTGCACTTGCTGGACTTCCTTGGGTGCACTGAAGCCCTCTTCATGGCAACTAAATCTCCTTTTAAGGGGAACCTGCCATCAGATTTTACCATATATAATGCATAGCAAAGCATTATATATGGTAAAATCTTTTTCCTCACCAGCCCCGAGACGTTCCTGTACGCAGATATGGTGAGGATATATAGTTGATGAACTGGAAAAATTGTGGATTTAGGGGCAATCATACAAGCAGCAATGTCCTTGCCTGTAAAGCCTTTTTGATGCAAATCAGTGATGACTGCACTTCTTTTCTTGGAGGTAATCATGGTTAAAGGGGTTGTCTGGGGAGCAAAAAAAGGTCCTACCTGTCCTACCACTTTTGCTCCCTGGTTGTCTCAAGTGGGAGTGGGCAGGGGCTTTTTCTCATCATCATGCGTGGGAGAAACCATGCCCACATGTGATGTCCATTAGATGCATAATGTTACCAATGTTGCAACAACATCATGCATCTATTGGATATCACATGTGGGCATGGACAAGCACCCTTCCCCTACCATCTGGGAACAGCATACTTCCGAGACGATCAGTAAGCAGAAATGGAACACTGGGGATCGGAACAGGTAGGATGTTTTCTGCTCTACGGACAACCCCTTTTATAAAATAGGACAATTATTTAAAGCACCATCCCTCTTTTAAAGCATTTAATTTGCTCTTATAATTCAATTCTCATGACAAAGTCCTCTCAGCCGCCTTGTCCTCATTAATGTTTTCTCCTGAGCTAATGAGTAGATCACCGAAATGATGTTCGAGGGACATTTTGTGGCAGAGCAAATATTCCATGTCAATGTATTTTTTTAAAATTTTATTTATGTAAATTTTCCTAAGAAATGCAATTCACCTGGTCATTCTTCATAGCAATCTGGTCAAAATTTGATTAAAATCTTTTGGCCACAACTTGATACATACATATCTCTCAAAGCAATTGTTGCACTCCAATCACTAATCCTCATAGATCAGTGGTCTCAAACTGTGACCCTCCAGATGTTGCAAAACTTCAATTCCCAGCATGCCCGGACAGTCAACGGCTGTCCAGGCATGCTGGGAGTTGAAGTTTTGCAACATCTGGAGGCCCACAGTTTGAGACCACTATCCAGAGGCGGCTCTCCCATTAGGCAACTTAGGCGGTCGCCTAAGGCCTCGTGCTTGTGGGGGCCTGGCGGCCATCTAACTTGCCCCTTAAGTGAGAGGTGATGCGTACATTGTACACATAGCCACTCTGCAGTGCCGGGGCTCATTCTTACAGAAGAGCATATAGTTAATTGCGTTGCTCGACTGATTGACAGAGCGAAGATCAATTGGCTCCCTGTTCTGTGAATCACTTTGTGGCCACCTGCGATATGCAGTTAAACCACAAGAGGCCTGAGCGTCTCTTGCTCTGCACTATGGTCTGTTCTCCGGTGCATGAGTGACATCTATTAGCACCTAAAGTTAGTAGTAACTACCTGAGTCATTGAAGTGGGCTGATATAACTACTTAAAAGGAGTTACTACAACTTCTCCTACCCGCTACTGCTACTGCCTAAAGGGGGGCTGCTAATTTATGTGGGGGCTGCAACCATATACAGGAAAATGCAAATATATACAGGGGGCAACTATTTACAGGGGTACCTACCTACAGGGAGTAACCCCTACTTATAGGAAGCTGCTACTTCCTACAGGGGCAGCTATCTACAGAGAATAACTACCTACAGGTGGCCCTTACTGACTCGGGCACCTGTGTAATGGGGAAGCAATGTGAAAGGATCTATCTATCAAGTGGGTTGGGGAAGAGCCCCCCCCCCCCCCCATTAATCTACCCTCTTTACTGTGTGGGACACTAAGGGGGTTATAGTTTTGTGGAGACAAGTTCTGGCTGGAAGAAATTGTCACAATGGTCTGAACAGAATGGAGAAGAAAAAGGAAAGTGAAGGACTCCAATTAGAGAAGATGTAACATGTATGTACTCATTTATATAGTCTGCAAAGCCTGTGTAGAGTCCGGGTCACTACTGTCTGTGTACAGTGGTCTTATTCAGTCACTATGGTAATGTACATGTGGAGCAATAGAAAAGATGAAATAAGGGGAGCACTCACGAAGACCCGGTCTCAGTTGCGGTGCAAGGTATTCTTTATTCAGGTGCTGTTAAAACCAAGCTAAAAAGAAGCGCCCAGTCAGTGGCGTGAAAGCTTACCTGTAACACCGGCGTTCCTGGCGTCCAGCTTGGTTTTACCTGCACCTGAATAAAGAATACCTTGCACCGCAACTGAGACCGGGTCTTCGTGAGTGCTCCCCTTATTTCTTCTTTTCCATTGCTCCACTTGTTTATTGGTTTAAGCTGTCTGGGAAGGGGTTAGAGCACCGAAGATTGGTGACTGGTGCACCGCTTGCAGTAAACCACTCTAGAGGATTGCATATATCTGCCCTCACCTTCCTATGTGCCATTGCTAGGCTGAATAAGGTAGTACCGATCGCTGTATCTATATTCTGATATATGGTAATGTGTAGTCATTGTGTGATGCAATTATTAAGGGCCTCACCATCGAGTTTTGCCTAAGGTCTCAAAAAGTCTAGAGCCACCTCTGCCACTATCCTAGATGATCTTACACATATAATGGAAGAGGAGATTGTTATATACTACTGGCATAATCCTTTATAACAGGCGATGTCTATTATAGAGTTAAATATAAAACCGATCCCAATAAATAAATTGGAGCTTCTAAAAAGGAGAATGAGTCATTGATGAGACTGCTGTTTGTATGCTATCAGATGTGTCCAATATTTCCTTTATGTTAGAAGCATGTGTACGGTTTAGCGCTGGTTTCCTGATGATGGTATTGTGATGAATATATCATGGTGGATGATGTAATAGACTAGCCCCAGGGCTCTGAATATTTGATTCGGTTCCATATGTGCTAATGGACACGCCTTTATTGATGTGGTAAATGTTTGTACCCTGTGGTATTGTTAATCCTCACACACAGTGAGTGCTCATCCTGTTCCTCTGTTCGCTCACCCTTAGTGACTTATGAAATCGGGAATGATTCCATGATCAGCCGGGTCCTGACTGAACAGATGAACCTAACAAGTCAGGGAGCGGCATTCCTAGACAAATGCTGCAGGGCAGGCCGTGAAATCATTACTAAGTAGTGGTGCAGCTATGTGTCCTCAGGACACATCATAGGTGTGAAGTATTTAAAGGGTACGTCCATATTTAGACACATTATTACAGTTCACTTAGTAGAAATTATCAACTTAAAAAGTAAAGTCACTTCATAAGCACATAACATTACCCTGCACAAGCACTGGGTTACATTTAGGGATGTCCCGAAACCGATACTGGTATCTGTACCCATACTGGACATTTACACGAGCACAGTGAGCACGAGCAAATGTCCCTGATACCTAAAGTAAAAATGAAGTGCTGCCATTCGTTTGTACAACTAAATTTGTTTTCATCTATAAAGGGACTTCTTTTTAGGGCTGGGCGGTATACCGGTTCATACCAAATACCGAAAAATTTGTGCTGCACGATATGAATTTTAACCCATACCGCAATACCGGTTTGGCCCCTCCCCCTCAGAAATGAATTATCAGCCCAGCGCTGCGCTGTCCCCACATCGGGAAACTAATCATATGTGACCCACGAGCGCTGTTCTGCCCCCACCCTCCAATTAATTATCAGCCCAGCGCAGCTGGTACTACTCACATATAACTCTCAAGCGCTGCCCTCCTCATCCTCCTGTTTGTTGCGGCCGCCGGCGCTGACACTCTATACCAGTGGTCTTCATCTCCAGATGTTGCAAAACTACAACTCCCAGCATGTCCGGACAACCAACAGTTGTCCGGGCATGCTGGGAGTTGTAGTTTTGCAACATCTGGAGGTCCGCAGGTTGAAGACCACTGCTCTATACTGTATCCCTATGCCCAGGCTGCAAAAGGTAAACAAAATAAACTTTAACTCACCTTCCCCGTCGGTCCGGACCAGGTTCCTAGGGAATGGAACGTTGGAAAGCCGTCAGCCTATCACCGGCCGCAGCGATGTTCCGCCTCGGCCGGTGATAGGTTGAGTGCACTGTCATGTAAGAATCCGGTTTCTTACATGACAGTGGGCTCAGCCTATCACCGGCCGAGGCAGAACATCGCTGCGGCCGGTGATAGGCTGACGGCTGTCCGACGTTCACGTCCCCAGGAAGAGCGTAAGGCCGACGTAGGAACGTGCTTTAAAGTTTATTTTTGTTTACCTTTTGCAGCCCGGGCATAGGGATACAGTATGGAGTGTCAGCGCCGGCGGACGCAACAAACAGGAGGACGAGGAGGGCAGCGCTTGCGGGTGACGTGAGTATTTACCCCAATGGGGACAGTGCAGCGCTGGGCTAATAATTAATTTTGGGGTGGGAATACCGTTATATACCGTAGAACCGCCATAAGTTACAAAAATACCGCAATACACATATTTGGCCATACCGCCCAGCCCTACTTCTTATTGTATTTATGAGTGTGCTAGATCTTTGATGACATTTTACTTAAAATTATAGATGAATGGTTGTCTCACAAGTAAATATTAAATTTTACTATTAGATTACTCAAAATATTATTTAACTGGAATGATTTCACATAAAGGCTCCTGTGTGTAGTTCACCGATCGGCCATACCATTACTCCATTCCCTAATTTTGTGTAGAACCCCCCACATGCTGCCAAAACATCTCTGACCTGTTTTTCCAGATCATCCCACAGATGCTCTGTTGGATTGAAATCTGGGGAATTTGGAGGTCAGTTCAATATTTTTTTTATTTTTTTTTATTTCATGTACCTTAAACCACTCCTGGACTTTTTTTTTTGAAGTGTGGCATTGAAGTAGGCCACTGCTATTAGAAAATACCACTCCCATGGCATACATGGGCTGTACAATGTTTAGGTAGGTGGTACATATCAACGGAATATATTTCCATGAATGCCAGGATCCAAGGTTTTCCAGTAGAAAGTTGCCCAGAGCACCACACCGCTTCTGCTGGCTTGCCGTATTCATATAGGTTGTCCTAATGCCATTTCTTCCCCAGATAAGGGACATCCATGGACCCAGTCATCCACATAATGTAAGAGAAAACGTGACTCCTCATACCAGGCTACCTTACTACTTTGCTGCATGGTCCATCTTAATCCAGTCCTCTAGTCATCAGAATTTGGTATTTATCAGAGTCGCTCAGATCCTTATTCTTGCCCTATTTTTCTGCTTTAATCTCAATAACTGACAATGGGACCAATGTCCACATGGTACTTAGGTTCTCACATATGGATGGATAATCCCAATGCTATTGTAAGATTAAGGAGACTGGTGATATTTTAATGGCTATAAATATTTCTACAGGTGGAAACTGAATGCCATGACCTGAAGGAGCTTGGTGACCAGAGGGAAGAGCAGCTGAAATCTATGAACGTGAAGCTACTGGAGAAGAGCTCTGAGATTGAGTCTGAGGTAAAAGACATGAAGGACACCATTTTTGAACTGGAGGACCAAGTGGAACAACATCGTGCTGTTAAACTACATAACAACCAAATAATCAGTGATCTGGAGAGTAAGTATAGATTCTGTAGGAAACTTATGAATGCATCAAAGGCTGAATATTGAGATGGGGCACTAGTCTATACTGTACATTCAACTGTGTCTATTACAGCCCATATTTAAAGGCAAAATCCAGCCAATAGTGATAAAAAAAAAAAAAAAAAAAAATGATGTTTAATGTGCCCCACGTGCCTCGCTGAATGATACTTACATGTCCCCGCCGCTCCGGCTCGTCATTTCACTGCTCCACTGCTGCCGCTGCCATGCGCTGTCACCATCACCGCTCACACCGCCCCGTAGTGGGGCTAGTCATCAGTGTAGAGAAACGGGGTATGTGCTCAGCAACTGCTCTCTGATGACTCACGTCCCAGGAGCTGTGCAGCTCCTATGGGGATATTTTCCCATCATGCACAGCTCCCGGGACGTGACATAATCATTGAGCAGTTAGACAGAAAACTTCAGAAGCTAATAACTATTGGAAGGATTAAGATTTTTTAATAGAAGTAATTTACAAATCTGTTTAACTTTCTGGAGCCAGTTGATATATATAAAAAAAAGTTTTTGCCTGGAATACCCCTTTAATACTAAATATATAGCAATATTAGGCTGGGTTAACACCAGGGCTTGGTAAACTTTTTTTTGAATCCAGGATTTTAGTGTTATTTTTCCCCCTAAAATCGGACCTCCTTATAAGTGAATTGTGTTTGATGGATCTGGCACAGTCATCAAGGCTTCCATCACAATGGAAACCATGATGACTGTGTGATCAGAGTCTTAAGCTGACTATACGTTTTAATAGCTAACAGCTGAACATCTATGACATACAGCTACCTCTCCTAATCCTCCCACACACATGATCACTTGGTTCGGCAGTGTGTGCATATTTTCTATATTGGTAGAAGGGGGGAAATCATTGAAAAATTCTGGAAGGAGCTTATGTTTCTGAGATTTGTGAGTTTCTTAGATGCCTAGAGGGTTGACCAATCCCACCAAATCTTTGGATATGGTTGACCTTAAAGGGGTACTCCAGTGGAAAAACAATTTTTTTTTTCTTTTTTAAATCAACTGGTGCCAGAAAGTTAAACATATTTGTAAATTACTTCTATTAAAAAAATCTTAATCCTGTATTAAATCTTCCTGTATTTATTAGCTGCTGAATACTACAGAGGAAATTCTTTTCTTTTTGGAATGCTCTCTGTTGACATCACGAACACACTGCTCTCTGCTGACATTATCATAATAAAAATAATAATAAGTCTTTATTTATTGTTGTCCTTAGTGGGATTTGAACCCAAGTCCCCAGCACTGTAAGGCAGCAGTGCTAACTACTAAGCCACCATGCTGCCCTTAGCATACATCTGCTATGCACGGTTGCTAAAATGGACAGAGATGTCAGCAGAGAGCACTGTGGTCGTGATGTCATTAATGTTCGAAAAAATAAAGGAATTTCCTCTGTAGCATTCAGCAGCTAATAAGTACTGGAAGTATTAAGATTTTTTAATAGAAGTAATTTACAAATATGTTTAACTTTCTGGCACCCATTAATTTAAAAAAGAAAAAAAATAGTTTTTCCACCGGAGTGTGTGGCCAGCTGTAGTGAGACAATAATTACTTTGGGTATGGAACTGTTATTTGGTCACCGCATGTAGGTATTATTTAAAGTGTACCTGTTGTTATCAAAAACTTTTTATATAATGTAGAAAATAACATGTATATTATTAAAATACATTGGTTAAAAAATGTGTATATATTTGTCTCTGTGAGGAGCCCAAATACAGGAAGTGAGAGTGGACAAGCGGGGCTCTGTACACTGAGGACAAGCGGGGCTCTGTACACTGAGGACAAGCAGGGCTCTGTACACTGATGACAAGCGGGGCTCTGTACACTGAGGACAAGCAGGGCTCTGTACACTGATGACAAGCGGGGCTCTGTACACTGAGGACAAGCGGGGCTCTGTGCATTGAGGACAAATGGGGCTCTGTGCAGTGAGGCTCTATAACACGCCCCTGGCTCACACAGGATGATTGACAAGGCGGGAGCCTGCACAGAGCTCTGCTTGGATTCCTCACAAAGACCCACAGACAATAGTTGTAGGGACAGCATTTTTTTTCACCCAAAAATATACAAATTTTTTAACCAATGTATATTAACAAAAACTTTTTGTATAATGTAGATAATACCATTATGTGTATTTTTTAAGGACAGGTACACTTTAAGCACTTTATGATGTTATTTACTTTGTATGGCAATATATAAAAGTGGGTGTGCCACAGAAGGTACCATACATTGTAATGTCAGACCCGATAGTTCACCAACAGTTTAGATACAATTCAGGGATGTACCATCCATGAGGCAAGGACTAATCTGTGCCTCAAGCAACACCCTTCTTTCGCTTTTACGGAAAAATATTTTGTCAGTTTACATAGTCCATCATTTTCCCATTTCATATTGTTTTTTTTTTTTTATATATACATATATCTTGGCAAAATAGCAGAACGCAACCCTAAAAAATAATGTTCTAAAGTATCGATGAGACGTAGTTTCCTTATTAATGGTAGATATGTCTTTGAGCAGATTCATGTTGCTTTCATACAGTGCACAGGTTATCAGCGGTTATATCAGTATTGATGCTTTTAGAACCTGTTGATCTTCTTTGTTGTATGCTGGTGTCAGTGACAACATTCTGAAAATATTAATTCTGGCATTTAAGAAATTTGCTGGAACTTGAACAGAAGGAGACACTTGAATGACAGGTCTGAGCTGTTATGGTGACCCAGGGGGGTTGTATGGTGAGACTAGTAGTGCTCCTAATTTGTCATTGGTGCTGCAAGTGATGTGGCAGTCCCATGTAAACCAGCCCTAGGTGTGCACAGCATTGGCAATGGAGGGCTGTGCGTAGGGTTGCCACCTGATCAGTATTTTACTGACACAGCTGGTATTTTGGCCACCCTGATGTTTTTTTATATTTAAAATACCGGTAATGCAATGGCCGTTATTTATCCAACCAATCCTCGAACTCCCAGAATGTTGCATCATATACCATACCAAATTTTCCCAACCAGTGCGCCTCCAGCTGTTGCAAAGCTACAACTCTCAGCCTGCGCTGTCCGGGCATGCTGGGAGTTGTAGTTTTGCAACAGCTGGAGGCACCCCTGGTTGGCAAACACTGACCTATACTATATACTACTATATAGTTCAACACGCTGGGAGTTGTAGTTTTCATTGGGGCATCTGCTGAGCCACAGGCTGTATCAGGGCATGCTGGGAGTTGTAGTTAGTAACTAACTGCAACTCCTGAATTTAATAAAAAAATTGGCGATCATAAAGTCACATCAAAACAAAAATGGTTCTGTTAAAACCTACAGACTGGGGTGCAAAAAAAAATTAGCCCTCATACAGGCCCCATATAAGAAGAAATAAAAAAAAATTATACGGGTCAGAATAAGAAAAAAATCCCCCCGCATATGTGTATCCTGTGATGTCACGCATATATAATTAATTATGCAAATTAGCATGGCCGGTATTTTTTCGCCAGAAAGGTGGCGACCCTAGCTGTGTGTTAGTACAATGGTAGAATGCCATAGTCTTGTGGTGCGTGCAGTTACCCAGACAGAGGGAAATAAGGAGAAGGTGCAACACATTTTTAGTAATCTTTAGTAACAGTTTGTTCCACAAAGTCCCAGGCTATAAGCGCTGTAAGGGTTTCCAAGTGTACAGAGAGAGGTGTTCTTTGCAGCGTGTCAGTGTTTAGCTTGGAATATGGATTGACTTTGGATTCAGCGGTCGGGTCTATCCCAGGACATGAATGGATATCTGATCAGAGTATAGCCTGACTATAGAGATGTGACTAAGACTTACGTGACTTGTGGGCTCTCTAGCACAATCCTAAGGTACTCACTATAGCAGGGTCTTCCTAGGGGTGTAACTGAGGTAGTTGTAAATGTGGTAAGCTTGTGGGGGTATAGGGTATATGGGGTGTAGCTGTGCAGTGATGAAAGGGTGCTGGTTTAACCCTTAACTGTCGTGACGCCAGGGTGAGGGCTCCTTAATATATACTTGTCCTATCGCCACCTGTCGCAAGAACGATAGGGAGGAATAAATGATTTTCCACAACCGGAGATTCAGAAAACTTTACTGCAGATTTTATGCAGAGGTAAAACAGGAACAGTCTGAACACAAGGTACAGTATGAAATACAGTACCGGGACAAGACATAAACTTCTGCTCAGAATCCCCTATCAAAAATGTTAATGGTGCTGAGACAAGTTCCAGCCGGCGTGTCCAGATGAGGATCCTCAGACTCGATAATTGGTGCTTCTGAAGGGACCAGGACCTTTAGGAGAGTGACACTTGGTTTTCTCTGTGTGCTTTTAGGTCCTTTGATACTTCACCTGAAGGCTCCATTTTGAATGTAGTGGACAATGGTCATCCTATCAGCAAAGGAAGGTCTAGGTGAAGAACTCTGTCTCTCTCAGGTTGTGTTCTTTTCTCTCTCTCTCACCTAGTGTATAGCTAGGGACAGGTGAGCAGGGTCTTATAAAGACCTTGCCATGACTAAGGACCTGTAACGGTCCGAAACGCGTCAGCTCCGGCCTGATGCAATTTGGTATTCGCTGATCCCACAATAAAGTACCTACCGCACTTGGCGCTGGACATTCCTTTGTTATACCGTTGATCCGGTCCGGGGACCCTGCCGGCTAGCCGGTGCACTGGTGCTGGAAACACAAGGGAGAGAGCTGTCCATACACCCAGTGTTGCTTCTTATATGGACTTCCCTGACCTATACCCTTCATGTGATTTTGGCCTTTAAAAGGGACCTAACTCTAATGAAAGGTCTGCATCATAGTGTTGAGCGGCATAGGCCATATTTGAATTTGAGATATTTCGCGAATATATGGATGAATATTCCTCATATATTCGCTAAATTCGAATAATTGTAATATTCGCGATTTATGTTCACATACACGAAAATTCGCATATGCGAAAATTACCATATAAAAAATTAGCATGTGAGAAAATTTACATATGCTAATTTTCGTATATGCGGAAATTCGCATATGCAGATATTCACATATACGAAAATTCGCCCGGCGGTCTCACACAGTAGTATTAGAGCCTTCTTTACACCACACAAGCTGGAAGCAGAGAGGGATGATCACTGTGATGTGTACTGTGAAAAAAAAACCTGAATATTCGTAATTGCAAATATATAGTGCTATATTCGCGAATAAAATTTGCATTGCGAATATTCGTGAGCAACACTACTGCATCACATGTGCAGTGCTGTGAACCCTTGTGCTATCTTGCTTTTACTAGGCAAAATACAATTAATCACAAACATAGAATAAAGACTTTGATATAAAGACATAAGCGTTCATCCACCACCATGGACTACTACCCGTTGTGGGACATTACCCTGTTATTCACCAGATAAGATGGTTTTGTAAATATTCACTTTTAAGTATGACCCTCTTGAATAGCTGCCTGTTAGTGTTCATATTGTCCTCAGATCTTCGGCGGTATTGTCTTCTTTGTCTCCTTTGCTTTGTCCTCTCCCGTCCCCCAATTCAAGGCTATACATGAGAAGTTACTGAACACAATAATCCTGCTGGCTTTGTCTTTTCCAGGCAGGAAGCTGGTTGTGATTAGATAATATGGCAACAGAGATGGGAGGTCAGCTATTTGCTGCATGACGGAGGGGGCGATCTCCAACAAATCCAAAGGTAGAGAAGAGGGTACAGTGACCCCTCGACATACGATGGCCCCGACATACGATAATTTCAACATGCGATGGCCTCTCAGAGGCAGCATCAACATATGATGCTTTTTTATGTCGGGGCCATCGCATGAACGGCTATCCGGCAGCGCTGACTGCTTCAGCTGTCACCGGAGAGCCGTTTATGGTGCCCCGTGAGCTCCGGTGATGTCTCTTACCTGTCCTCGGGGCTCCGGTGCGTCCTCTTCGCGATCCCCTGCATCGTCAGCGCTCTCCATGGACGTCATCACGTCGCGCGCACGCCGTCCCCTCATTCAATAGGAGCGGCGTGCGTAACAACGTGATGGCGGCGACGGAGATCAAGGATGCCAGGGAAGCAGAGGCCTTGCCAAAGCGTCGGGGACACCCCGGGGACGCGGCGACCGCGATGGACAGCGACATCCCGGGTAGCGGTGCAAGCGGTGACGGTCCGGAGCGGCGAGGACAGGTGAGTACAACTTCCTCTAACAGTGGTCTACAACCTGCGGACCTCCAGATGTTGCAAAACTACAACACCCAGCATGCCCGGACAGCCAACGGCTGTCCGGGCATGCTGGGTGTTGTAGTTTTGCAACATCTGGAGGTCCGCAGGTTGTAGACCACTGGCCTATACTTTACATTGAACGGATCCCTCAACATACGATGGTTTCAACAAACGATGGTCCGTTTGGAATGTATTTTGAGGGACCACTGTACACAGTGATTTAATGGTACTGTAGAACTGTGACTATCAAGAATATATAGAAAACGCTGGTCCAGAAAGCGGAACAGCATGAACCACATTTAGGTCAAATACTATAAAAATGAAACAAACAGTCTTCAATTGTGAAAAAAGGGAATCTTTTTATACAGTAGGTGCCACCATACAATGGGATAATAGTATACCCCATTATTTTATAACCAAAATATTCTATCCAAAACAGCCGAATCCTGATATAGCTGATTCCTTTAATCCCACGTTATTGGGACCATGCAGGTGCTGGATTATCAGATGATCATAGAAAAATATATTACTTGGCATGGCAGCCCATGATAAGATATGAACATTAGTATGTAGTCTCTACTTTTTTTTTTCTTTTAACTAAAAGAAACCACATAGGAGGCTGTACATTAAATAAATGACTTTTTTCCTTTATGTAAAACTCCATGGAGATTTTTGAAAGAAAGAAAATCCACTGACTTTTTGATTCTGTAGCATCAAAGCTCTTGAAAAATGATGCCGGTATGATTTTTTACGCTTGCACGCAGCCGTGTTAACAGAGAGACACATGTTTGTATTTATCAGATTTCTTGTTCTGTATTTCTTCTTACTCTGACCATAAAGTTCCACTTATACATTATTCATAAGCCGTGCCTCATGGGGGTAGCATGTGAAATGACAGAAATTGTGAAAAACGTGAGCAACTCATTGGAACAGAGTATAACGTAATGACAAGAAAACAATCCAAACTCCAATAGTGACCAATAATATTCATAATAGAAAAATGGTTGTTTCCATAGAAGGGAAAGAGACCTAACAATCACCTCTGATGTGTGAACAGGGACTACAGAGAAATTGGGAAGACTGAGGTTTAGTTTTGCTATTGTGGGGTCTCGGTGTGAAGGTGAGGTGTATGGGGCAGATGTTGTAGCCCACGGGCAGATGTTATTAACCCCTAAATGTTCGTGACGCCAGGGCCTGGTTTTCATGGTAACCACTTAAACGGTAGTACCGCTATCCCAAGGTTAGGCGGGGCAATAATAGTCCAAGACCAGGTTAGGGGTTAACGGTAGCTTTACTGAGGTAGAGAGATGGAAGTAGTCTTTACAGCTATGCCAGGATCCCAGAGAGGTGGCCAGTAACACAGAAGGACCTCGCAGCTTGCTGGGACTTGTAGTGACTTTGACAGACTTTAGGACAGCCACGCTGACTATAATAGACTTGTCTTGACTGTAGGTAGTGACAGCAGACATAGAGGACTTGACTTACTGGCATGTGGCTGTAGGGGGCTTGAGGCCTGAAGATGTGAGGGACACTAGCTCTGAGATGTCTGGTCTTTACTGTGCCCTCCATAGGAAGTGTGGTAGAAGAGAGATTGTAATGGCTGCCCCTCTTATTAAGGGAGTGGGGGGCTGAGCCAAAAGCCTATAGGTCAAGCTGCAGGTCACCTGGTTAGCTGGTGTTCTCTGGGTAACAAACACATCATGTGACTAACTTAAAGGTCCTTTATACATAATATATCTTACTATGGGGGAGACACTGCAGGAGAGCCCCTAGGACACAGAGGGACTCAACCTGACAGGGCCTAAATACTATATGGGACTATATCCCGTACTGGGACATCACACTATGATGAGAGATTCCTTAAAAAAATCTCCGTGAAGATAGAGCCCGCTGGATGGTTTTGTTTAATATGGTTGTGATTCCTTTCATTCTAGCTGTACAATTTATTTATAACTTTTAAATATTCACTTCTAGGAGGGAATCGGACACTTGTACACCTGAGTCCCATTACAAGGAATGAGGTCTGGCACAAAAGAATATAGTATTTAGGCTAGGGAAGGTGTATGCACTTGACCCTAGGGAGTAGTTTCTGCCCCTTGTACCTCCCCATCACTCTAATCCCAATGTCTAGGTGGAGAAAGTAGAGCCTAGCACTATGTGACCTCCAATAGGGCTTTTTTTTTCCATTTTGAAGGAGACTTTTTTTTTTCTTTTTGGCACGTATTAAACATTTTTCTTCTAAAAGAAAGCAAAGTAATAACCCTTTTTTTTATTATTTTTTTTTATATGGTATCTTGACTAAAAAAATCTTGTCTTTATATCATATAATGGAAAAAAAGTATTGTAGATTATAAGCCCTTCAGGGCAGGGTCCTCTCTCCCTCCATATCAGTCTGTCATTTGCTCTGTCACTTTCACTATACTTGTGTCTGTGCTATGTATTTCAACTCTCTAAATAAATATATATATATATATATATATATATATATATATATATATATATATTAATTATCATCCTATTGTTATTGTTTGAAATTCTGTATACTACATTTTTATGTCCGGTCAGAAAACCGGATACGGGTCAAAAATGATCCGACTGGAGTAAAATGGTGACTCTGGTCTGTTCATTAAAGTCAATGGATTTTAGCGCCGATCCAGCTGGGGTACGGGAGCGCACTGTTTTCCCCTCCAGCCGGATCCGGCACCCGTACAGTAAAAATGTGGTGTGCACCCTAAGCCATACAGGAAACCTTATCAGATGTTATTTAGCATCCACACATAGAAAGTGATTGTCATATCAGGTTTACAAAACTGCAAGCTGTCTGGACATGCTTGGAATTGTAGTTTTCTAGATGGTGCTGTGGTGAAACAGCACCATCTAGTGTCTTATGTGTTGAATTGCATCATTCTATTTGTCTAGTAACACACTGGTATTGAAACTGGTTTTCTGCTTTTAGATAAAGTGGATAAACTGGAGGAACACAAACAAGATCTGGAAAGACAACTGAAGCTCCTCAACAAACAAATGAAGGTAAAAGCTGCTTTGATATAAAATGATTTGAATATTGTCAGTCATTTTGACTTTTTTCATTGTCATTGATTTAAAAATCATAGAATGTTGCAGAATCATGTAATACCTTGTAAAGTAAAGTAAATAAATATTACAAGATTTGTATGTTTGTAATGTGCCAGTCTTTTTAACACACCTCCATATACCATTGCTTTAGCAGTGATCTGTGGTTCGCCAGCTATTGCAAAATTACAGCTTCTATAATTCTCTGTCAGACTGTCCGGGCATGCTGGAAGTTGTAGTTTTGCCGCAGTCTAGGGAATGCTGTACTAAGGAAACAGATGTATGAAATGAATATATTTTTTTAAAAGCACACATTAAAGTTTTGTCATATTTTCATTATGGTGAAGATTAAAATTATATGTTGTGCTGCCCCCTTGTGTTGGAATGTCAGTAGTGCATAGCGTGAAAGCCATCGTTTTTTGGTTTATTTCATTGTAGGAGGACTCCGAAGAATGGAAGCGGTTCCAAGCGGACCTGCAGACAGCAGTAGTTGTGGCAAATGACATAAAATGTGAAGCTCAGCAAGAGCTACGTGCTGTGAAAAGGAGGTTACAAGAAGAGGAAGAAAGGAGTGCCCATCTTCATCGGGAGCTGGAAGACATGCGAGGGAGCAGGTCAGGCTTCCAGTGATTTACTATTTGGTTTAATCTGCTTATGTCGGTGTTTACCCAAACAGGCTGCCTCCAGTTGTTTCAAAACTACAACTCCCAGCATGCCTGGACAGCCATTGGCTATTGGGGCATGCTGCCAGTTATAGTTTTGCAACAGCTGGAGACACCTTGGTTTGGTACCACTGGCTTATGTTAGAGGGTATTTTTGGTGAGTTACTTTTATGACAAATCCACAAGCAATGGACTGGTGAAGGTCTGACCATGAAGACTGCCATCCAGATTGGGGGAGCTTGTACATGGGGACTTTTCACGAAAGTTAGTTCAAAACTGTTGAGTATGTTATCTGTAGTCGTTTAAAAGTAATCCCCTTTAAAGGAAACCTGCCAAGTCCTGGGGCTCACGTAATAGCCCAGGGACCTGACGGGTCAGTAGAACACCATTCCAACGCAGTTCTCATCCAATCCCGATGATGCTGCAGAGAGCTAACAACGAAGTTTAATCTGCCGGCTGTGACTGGTTATATAGTCATGTGACATAATTCAGTCAGCTCCCACCCAGACGATGATGATTGACAGCCTGAGTGCTGGGAGAAGCTGCCAATTATGCCTGTTGGGCTAAAGTGGGCACGGCCCATGTGACTGTATCCACTCGCTGTGACTATATAACCAGTCACGGCCGGTGGCGATTAAACTTTGTGTTTAGCTTTCTGCAGGAGAACTGCGTTGGAATTCTCTTCTACTGACCTGTCTGGTCCTCGGCCGGTACATGAGCCCCAGGATCTGACAGGTTCCCTTCAAAGGAAAACTGACAATAGGCTCACCTGCATTAACTGGAATACACAGATACATAGAAACAGGGTCACGCTTCTTACCTGGTGAATATTGGTGCAGCCGTTTAGGAGATATTTACCTTGTTGGTAATATGGGAATTTCTAGTTACATAATATACAGGCAGCTATTACTGTATGTGCAGCGCTTTCTCCCTTCGCTGCGGCTGATAATCCTGCCTGCTCTGGAGGATTATTTAAGAAAGGAGGGGAGTTGCGGTCCGAAGGGGACGGGATTTTCATCGGCAGTGGTCGGAGAGAAAAATTTGACATAAAGTAGCCTTAAAGGGGGTTATCCAGGAAAAAACTTTATTTTTTTTAAATATATATCAACTGGCTTCAGACAGTTAAACAGATTTGTAAATTACTTCTATTAAAAAATCTTAATCCTTTCAGTACTTATGAGCTTCTGAAGTTAAGGTTGTTCTTTTCTGTCTAAGTGCTCTCTGATGACACGTGTCTCGGGAACCGCCCAGTTTTGAAGCAAATCCCCATAGCAAACATCTTCTAAACTGGGTGTTTCCCGAGACAAGTGTCATCAGAGAGCACTTAGACAGAAAAGAACAACCTTAACTTCAGAAGCTTATAAGTATTGAAAGGATTAAGATTTTTTAATAGAAGTAATTTACAAATCTGTTTAACTTTCTGGAGCCAGTTGATATATATATATATATATATAAAAAAGTTTTTTTCCTGGAATACCCCTTTAAGTAGCAACATTAGCAACAAGGTGAATACACAGTATCCTAATGTGTAATGGCGGCAGGCTGCTGCTTTATGCACAATGCTTTCCCCCAACCTCTCCGGATGATAATCGCGCCCCTTTCAGACCGCAACTCTGCTGCTTTCTTAACCCCGCCCACTCTGGACCAATACTTTATCGTCCGGAGCAGACGACAAAAAAACCTCGCACATACAGTAGTAGCTGCCTCTGTTTCACGTAAGAAGAAACTACCATGTTACCACCAAGGTGAACATCTCTTAAATGGCCGCACCGATTTGTCACCCATTAAGATGCATTCGTGCAGGTGACCCAGTTTCTATCTACTTGTATTTTTAGGTTAGTGCGGGTGACCCTGTGGTAGTTTCCCTTTGGTTATGTACCACCCAAGCTTTCGAATGCGCATACTGTAGCCACAAGGTAATATAACTCTATAGATAGGATGGTTCACTTTCAAGGTTTAACACAGTGGTCTCCAACCTGCGGACCTCCAGATGTTGCAAAACTACAACTCCCAGCATGCCCGGACAGCCAACGGCTGTCCGGGCATGCTGGGAGTTGTAGTTTTGCAACATCTGGAGGTCCGCAGGTTGGAGACCACTGGTCTAACACTTTATTGCATGATCCTATCTATTTTATTTAAAATTGCAATACTGAAAACTATCAGCAATGAGTGAATGGTTTTCTTACCGGTAATATGAAATCAATTGCTTTATAATCCCCTTTCTACTGCGTGGTATGGCAGCCATGTAAAATGTGCATTTATTATATATATATTATACTCTGCCAGCAATTCTGTCATCTAGAAGGTGGAGATAATAGTCCCTGGGATTTGGGTACTGCCTAGCAAGCGTTGACCCTTGTAGGGGGGATATAAGAGAGTTCATATTTATGGACATTTATCAACTGGTTTAGTCAGGTTTTCTTTACTATATTTGTCGCAAAATTGTCGCAACTGTGACTACGCGATTTTTCGTGCGACATTTTGACTGGAAAGCGAGAACAGCAAGTTTTCCAAAAATGAACTACGTAGTAATCATTTTAAAATGGACTACGGGTAGTCAGGTATTTATTAACTGCGACAGTCGCAACTGCGCAAAAAAAACCAAGGGTCGCACCAGGGTTAAAAATTGACTAAATTTACTCCAGCTCAAACATGGAGCAGAAAAAGCTACTACCAAGGTAAACAAGGAAAAATTGCTTACGTGAAAGAAAATTATCAACAGGCTGAAAGCAGTTGATAAATAAGTCACACATAAGCAAAAAAAAAAGTAAGGAAAAAATTACTAAAAAAAATAATACATAAGCAAAGATTGATAAATGTCCCTCATTGTTCTTCAAAATTTGGTGGATTTAGCACATATATTGTCATATCTACAATGACGTCCATGTATGGTGAGTGTCTTTTCCTTGCCTACGTGATATGGTTATTTGTTTTTTGATACTGGTATCTATGCTATACTGTCCATTGTACGAGAACATTAGTATGGATAACATAGCAGAATGACAAATGAGATGTTTATAGCACATGAACGGGACCGGTTTAGTAATAGACGCAGGCGATAATAACACTCCTGTCTATACTGACTACATACATTACCTGCTCTATGTCTGCGCTTCTGTTAATCCATTCTTGTTTTGTTTCCTGTTATACAAAAATATATTTATATTGTATTAATATTACTGGTGTTTATACATGTAAATGTTGTGCTCCCATGTTTAACTAAATGTTGTCCTTAAAGGGGAATTCCTATCCTAAAACGTAATGAAATATGGCTAGAATAGGTCATCACGTTATGATTGTTGGGGGGAAGAGTGTGTGTGTGTGTGTGTGTGTGTGTGTGGGGGGGGGGATTCCCTGAATAAAGGGGCACTTAGACTGTATGCTGTGGTATCCGCCGAGAACAGGACACGCGGGGGGGGGAGGGGTTCTCAAAACCTGTGCAGAGGAAAAGTTGCAGAGTTTCCCCATGACAACCAATCAGATCGCTTCTTTCATTTTTCAGAGGCCTTTTCAGAAATGAAAGAAGTGATCTGATTGGTTTCCTCTCTACTCGTGTAAACAGGAGTGTTTTTAAATTAATTGACATAAACTATTGTAAAAATGGTGAGGAATTGAAACAAAAGATATATTAGAAAGTTATGGTTGATCCTTACTTGCATAAAACTAAAGTCCAACCTCTCGGGTCCCTGCTTATCTGGAGGTCGAAGGGTGTATTCCTGCTGGCAGCTCCGATACTGCACAGGGAAACTATGAGCCAACCAGGAACCTGTATAGAGAATAAGCTGAGGTGGGGGCAGCCATTCCGCTCTGAACAGAAGATGAAACGTGCACTTTTAGGGGTATTACTGTTACTAAGTGCTTCTTTTTCCATATAATACAACTTACATTTGCTGATAATTGTTCATGTGCTCCAGGATATAATCGTTGTCTGCAAAGTTTGAACCGTCTACCTTGTATATAGAAACACTTTCAACTATCTCCTTGTTTCTATATGTCTTCTAATCTTATGTGTTACTCCCATAGTCGTGGGTTTTTCTGCGGGGCGCATACATGTTCCTCAGGTCTCCATTCTGAAGATCACAATGGGGTCCGTGGAGTCACTGTGATCAAATAGTTATCATCTATCCTGTGGATAGGGGGGGGGGGGATACCTTTACATATTGAGACAACCCCATTAAAAGTGCCCAAATGGCAATATAACCTAAAAAAAACCTGTACACACTTGCCACTAAACCCCGCTGGAGCCATTCCCACATTACCTTCCTGTGTTTCTATTCCGATACACAGGAAAAACCCGCTCAGCTAGTCACTGGGTCACCACTGCTCCCAATGATGAGCTGAGCAGGCGTATCTTACGTGTTCCAATGGAGAACAAGAATAAGCCATAAATATAAGATTGCTGGGGGAAAGATTTTCGGCATTCTTGATTGGCTAATATCCAGAGGATAAGCCATTAATATGGACCCCTTTAAGACAGTGTATGAAAATGAGTTGTTGGCATGAGGTAACCCATTTACTTAACCAGTTTTCTTTACTTTAGGTATCATTTATAGAGACATCATGGTCATCTGCTTTCAGGCAGGTCCATTGGGCATTATTCAGGGGTCTCCCAAATATCAGCTTGAAAGCCTATGGTTTTACCTAGCTATTGTCAAAACTTTGCCCCGGGTCACTATAGTATTTATGATATTTTAATTCCGTATAGCACATTATTTCATACTTCCCATTGTTCTTCCTCTTTAGCAGACAGACTGGCTGATGTCCTGGGAACAGGATTTAGGTGGTGCAGGGTCACATAAACATGGTGCATGGTCTGGTAATCCCAGTAGAGACGCCGCTTCTGCCATGTCTTTGTCATGGTTATGTTTTGTCTCCTCCAAAGCATACAGCCTTGTTTCCCTGTCTCCTCGTGAGTCTTAATAAACAGAACTATAATAAGCTGGCGCTAATGTTATAGTCTTATGTTTTTTAAAAATATTCTAATCATTATTTCTTCATTACCTAAATCTTTATTCAAATATATTGAAGTAAACATTGTCTAAAGCTCAGATAAGTCTACTATTAGCTGTGCAAACAAGCCGGACTAAGCGAGCGCTCCAAGCTGGCATCATGTGTTACATTTTTATCATTTTGATTTTGCATTTTTCCTTTGGATTCTTACTAATATTTTAGCAGTAGCACAGTGCTCTGGACAATAAATATGATTTTTTGAACAAGTTTTATGTATAAATCATCAGATGCCAAATTACAAAAATTTGCATTTGAGATTTTTTGTGTATCCAAAGAAATTTAAAGGGGTACTCCGCCCCTAGACATCTTATCCTCTATCCTATCCACCACTGGGGACCCCCGCAATCACGGCTGCAGCACCCTAGAAATCCAGTGCATGGAGCGAACGTCGCTCCATGCCGGATGACTGGCAATGCGGGGCGGAAGGTCGGTGACATCACGAGCCTCCGGCGCTGCAGCCGACTCTCTAAATGAACGCTGGGTGCAGGAGGGAGATTGCGGGGGTCCCCAGTGGCGGGACCCCCTCGATCAGACATGTTATCCTCTATCCTTTGGATAGGGGATAAGATGTCTAGGGGCGGAGTACCTCTTTAACACATGCCCAATAGGTGGAGACCCCTATAGATCCTGTAACTCCCATCTGGCAATTAAATGTAGCCATGAGTGACTGACTGTAACCATAAATGGGTACTCCAGCAGTAAAAACAAACATTTCTTTTATTTGAACATCTTAATCCTTCCAGTACTGATCAGCTGCTGTATGCTCCCGTGGAAGTTGTATTGTTCTTTCCAGTTTGACCACAGTGCTCTCTGCTGCCACCTCTTTCCATGTCAGGAACGGTCATCAGCAAGAGCAAATGCCCATGCAGACAGTTCCTGACATGAATCCCGAAGATCAATTTGTTATGTAACCTGTATTTTTGTGACATTACAGGAAACCTAAGGGTTCAGATACAAACCGCAGCATGATGGGCAATACTGGATATTTGGAAATCTATATCGGAAAGAATGGTTGCACGTGAATAGGGTTTTGATATCCGCATTTGTGTATTGTACTGAACTTTTTTTTATGAAATCTGCCTGAAATCCACCACATCTGAATGTGACCTAAGAATGTTGTTCCGTACAATATGAAATTCTGCATAGAAATAAGGATGAGTTTTGAGTTCTTCATTATGATTTCTGCCCTGGGGCTCCACCTTCTAAACATGGCCCCATTTTATGGCTAAATATTTTTGGATCTCACTATGAACAAAGAGAAATCTCTCAATGAAGTAAAGGTAGCATGATTGTTCCTGCCTGGAATTCCTCTCCAATAATTAGGGGTATATTTGAGGGTCACTTTTTGGACAAGTGTACTATGTAGACTCTTCCTGGTTTAGATGCCGCCCTTGACCGTAACATAGGCCTCGTGTATAGGACATACTTCCCTGGCTCGTCTTATCTCATGTGATCCTTCTGCTGTTAAGGGGGAAAAAGGCGCTTCCGGTTCGAGACCTCCTGAACACTGGCAAATTAGATCCGGATACAAGCAATGTGAAACAGAGGTAAGATGGCGGGAAAAAGGACTAAAGGGGAAACATGCACTCTGACATTACTGCTGTAGAGGTACAGGCCATAAAATCACAAATATGAGGCAGAGTCTCTTATGTCCATATTAAAATCAGTGAGTCAGTCTCTTATGTCCATATTAATTCTGGTTGGATGCTTCTTCTTTACATGTAGTTTCTAGGCATCTGATTGATAGTCGATACATCCAGGGAGTATGTTGAGGGGGTAAAGAGGAAGCATTTACTGCTAGGCCCTGGTGAGACCCATCTACCCACATAAAAAGACATTAGAAATTTTGGCCTGAATAGTGCTTGGTAGGTTAGACTCTGTTACAGATTTTGCACTGGGGACCAGGCTTCTGAATAAGGCAGCCATTTTGATTTCCAGAGGGCTTTCACATACTGCTCAGGCATGGATGTCCGGGGGGATGTATTCCTGCACATAACCAGATTTTCCATAAAGGGAATAAACAAGTGTATAGCAAAACATGTGTTACTGCAATCCTTTTCTGTGAGACATTTCCTTGAAAAATTTCTGGGGTGCCAACATTTACAGCCATGACTGTAACCTTTTTAAATGGATAGGGTATAGAGTAGACTATGGACACATTTGCATAGATTTAAATGCTTTTTGCCACTATATTGTGGTAAAAAATATCATACAGATATGTATTGAGATATAAAAAAAAATTCTGCAGCTTGCATGTATTCCGATACATTGCAGGCTGCTTTGTGCCTGTATGTTCATTCCAGGGACCAAACCATCAGAGCTGACTTATTGAGACTGAGCAGCACTAAACACTTATGCCAGCTGAAGGAAAACTTTTTTTTATTTCTAACCACGGAATTTGTAAAATGCAATAAATTAAAAATGTACCACTGTCCGTAGCCTTTAAACCACCATTCCAGCCATAAGCTACAATCTGGGCTTATTTAACCTTATGCAAAAATAAATGGGACATTGTTAAAATTATAAACTTCTACAATTCGTAGATTGTAATTTAATTCTCAGTTCAGTACTGTTATTTTTAGGCTTCTGTTACATTTTGTTTTTTTATTACTTTTGATGGCAAGAACAGATGTATATTCTGCAACATTATTCTTGTAGTAAGAAAAAAAAAATGGAAACCTGACTTAATGACTCAACAGGATTTGTTGGGAACCATGTTACCACTCAACGATAAGGAGAACATGCAAAGTGTTTTCATTTAAAGAGATGTCATAGGATTCAAAGCTTTCTTTTTTAAATGTTTGTGAGCGGCTGATAAAAATGAAGAATAAAGTATACTTACTTACCCCAGTCCCCTGCAGCTCCAGAACCGGTGACATTTGCTACCATGCTGGTCTCTGCTTGTTTCTACTTCTTAGACAAGTGATGTTAGCAGGACCTGCCCACTCAGCTAGCTACTTAATGCAGGAATATGAATGAGCAGAGACCAGCAGGGGACTGGGGTAGGTAAGTATGATACTTTTTTTTTTTTTTTTTTTTAACAGCTTCCAGCAACATTTAAAAATAAAAAAATTGTAATCCCGGAATAACAGTTTAACCCCACCCAGGGGTGCAGGTCACTGTACGTCCCCATATAACTTTCTGTGACTACAACATCTAATAAATCCTTGTCCCGTTGTATGTGCATTAAGCCCTTGTTGTCCGTTCTGACACACTTGTGCTTTCTGTCCATGTCTAGCTACCTGTTTGCTTATTGTTGCAAATGTATGCACATCCTCACATACATAGTATCTATACTAATAGAAGAATAGATAATAGAAGAAGAGAATCCTAACATTACCTATCACGTGACATTAAAACCCACTTTCTTTGTATGACCTCCCATGACATCTGTGCTCTATTTTTGCAGTTATGCTGCCTGTGCCAGCTAGCAATGGGACAAACCAGGAGCCGTGGACCCAGAATGAAGCTGCTCGCTAACCGCTGTGGACTATAGCCAGTCATCCTAATCTCAGAGAGCCATATATCGATTGTTTGATTATGTAGTATTGTTGTATTTAAAGGGATAACCGTAAACTGCAGAGAGGGACAACCATGAGCAGATATTGTGTTCTGCATGTTTCTGTTACACTGTATTTCCAGCAGTGCTGCTATCTTATTCACTGTCAGTCTGTTTATACGTATCAATATTGACAATTTTGCTGACGTGACGCTTTAAAGTTTTTTTTTTCTTGTTTTTTTTTTGCTTATATATATGGTATTGTTCACTTGTATCAGTCGCTTTGTTATACCACTTCCGGACACTAGATGTCAGTGTAAGGAAGTCATAGGAAGTCTTCTGAAACATTCTGCCTATTTGCACTATAGACAAGCGGTAAGACACGGAGAGCAATGAGCATATCTCTTTATTATGGAGTAATCCGATTATACTGGAAAAGAGATGAATGAATGTAGAACTATCATCAGCCTCGGTTAATGCTGCGTCTTATTGTATTTTGAACTATGATGCTTTAAGCTAATTTTAGCCTGTGATTAGAATTCATCTGTAGCCTTCAGATTCTCCATCTTTAGATAATGCCTTCCATGCCGTAATATATTTTCTGATATATTAGTGTAAATCACAACTTTAGGGGAGTTTGGACCAGTGTTTCCCAACCAGGGTGCCTCCAGCTGTTGCAAAACTAAAATTCCCAGCATGCCCGGACAGCCTTCGGCTGTCCAGGCATGCTGGGATTTGTAGTTTTGCAACAACTGGAAGCAAAGTGGTTGGGAAACACTGGTATAGACATTAGCCAATGATATCCTTACGCTTTTATAGGCTCTGTTCACATAGCATTAACCCTTTAAGAACACAGCCTAGTTTGGTACTTAGAGGTAACCTGTCAGGTCCCTAGGGTCACATGTTGGACTGGCTGGACGCTGTTCTCCTATTCTGCCACAGTCTGTGAAAAAAACTACTTAGTTTGGCGCATGCCTATGCTCATTAGTGTTATACACAAATGGAAGTAGATGCTGCGGCTTCCAGTTAGGCTTTCAGCGCCCGCTTCCCTCCTGGTCAGGATTGGTTCATGGCCCGTGTGCAGGGATGTCAATGTTTTTGTGCTTCCTTCAACTTTAACAGCAAAAGTAGTACAGTCTGTACACGGTTATTGGCTCAAAGGCATTATCCATAATAGAAAAGCAGAACTAGTTTCTTCAAAAAACAGCACCACACCTGTCCTCAGGGTGTGTGTGTGTGTGTGTGTGGTATTACAACTAGGCTCCATTCACATGAATGGAACGAAGCTGCAATACCACACACAACCTGAGGACAGGTGTGGAGGACTGAGCCCTCATAGATATCATTAAAATCAATAGAATCTGTCAGATGTAGCCAGCATCCAGTTGTTCTGGCTCCATCATAAATTTGAGCCCTACCACAAATTGAACAGATCTTAAAGGTGCTCTCCGCCCCAGCGTTCTGAACATTTATGATGTCATGACACGGCCCCACCATTCATGTCTATGGGAGGGGTCGTGATGGCGGTGCGTTTTTGCTCTACAGTGCACATGTAGTTTATCCATGCATAGACATGAATGGAGGGGGTTGGACATCACGAACATGGCTGCCTGAAAGAGCTCTGAACATAAATGTTCAGAATGCTTGGGTGCTGGCCTGGAAATCGCGGAGGGGTCTGGGATCCGGACAGGTAATAAGATGCTTAGGGGCGGAGTACCCCTTTAGCCTGTGCTGAGGTGTTGCCGAACCAATGGCTGTAAGCTTTACTGCCGCTTTAAAAAAAAAAAAAAGTCCGACATGTCAGTGATGTCACACAGATATGTCAAAAGTGCGCTCTAGCAATTGGTGGGGTCTAAACACCCAGACCCTGAGACCAAAACTTTTGACGTATTTGTGTGACAAGTTTAAAAGTTTTTTTTAAAGTGATAGTAGCACTTAATCAAGAGCTACACCTGCCACAGACTAGGGAAGGCTTTTTGCAACTTTTTTTTTCGGTCCGCACTGCACTCAGTGGGTGGAGAGGGGGAGTAGTATTGCAAAAAGGGGGTACAGCCTCTGTGCACTTCATTTATTACAATTTACTCTTGTACACAGATGTAAATTGTAGTTAAATTCCATGGGGCTGGCATAAATGCCTGAGGCTGCTGCCACCTGCAGACTTAAATGCGAGGCACGCCGCTCAATAAATCCAGTGCAGTGGATTTTAATCTGTTTTTGTATAGTTTGTTTTAGGATTTGTATATCCTTTCCGTTATGTATCTGTTCACACTGAACACACAAACTGGATACTCCACTCCACTAAAGGAGTAGCCATTAATAATAAATCCAAATAGACTACTGGCCAGCGGCACACTCCACAGTGTGGTCAGGAAGTTGACCCAGTAGGAGAACAGAAATATAAAACACAGCACTTCATATAAATGGATATGAGAGAAAACACAGCATGAACAGATACATAACAGAAAGGATATACAAATCCTTAAACTGACTATACAAAAACAGATTGAAATCCACTATAAGCATGCCACCTAACCATGGCTAAAACCAGAAAATACCAAGTGCATGCTAAGACAGAGATAGTAGATTAAAAGCTCAAATAAAGAGTGTTTCACCAAGAGCTCCAAAGCAGCAAGTCCGGATATAATGAAGTATCACCAGCCCAGAGGCTAAACTGGGCTGACTTTAAATAGACACACCCTAGGAGCAATTGGATTGCAAGCCAGAGACATTAACTATTCCCTGGCTAGGGAACATAACTGTTCACACACAAGCAATTCAATAGCTGTGTGAACACTAACCAATGCAGACAAGATATATCAATTTATTGTCAAAAAGGTTAAGCAGGAGTTGGCTGAATTTCCAGCTAGAGTGTACACACACTAAAGAAAGGTAGTAAAAATAACTTTCTTAACAAATATATGTTAATTTGACAATTAAAAATAAATTTCATTGTCAGACAAGCATTTTTTTGTGTCTGAAATGATGGCTACTAAAGGGGATTATCCCCAATACACACAATAAAGCAGTTGCTGCCATATGACCTCTGTAGTCGATTAGTGGCCTCAGCGATCATGTGTCGTGCTCCTATAGAGCCACAGACCATGGCACGGTGGCACCAGACTGGTGTAAAACTTAACCGTTTATTGCTCTTCTTCTTAAAATCACAACTGGGTATTTAACATAACAGTGATGTTTCCTCCAAAATATAACTTTATTCAAGTTACAAACATTGCAACCTCATTACATTACTTTGGAAGTTGGTGGTGCAGTGGATTCCTGGTTGTCCGGGATGTGTTGTTCTCCTGGCCTCATGGCTCCCATTACTGAACAGTGATTCCAGGGGTATAACACAAGACTGCTAAAGGACACAGATTAGCTGAAGCAGTCATATCTGGGACACTTGCAAGCAAAGACTGGGATGCTGAACATAGTTTGTATGGTAGATTTGTTGTTTTATTGCGTTTGGGGCTCTTCTAAAAAATTTAAAAAATGAAAACCATGGATAACCTCTTAAAGTGGCTATTGTCAACTTCTAGTCTAGTTGTACTCTTAGCGCAAAAGTCCTTAGAAAGAGTACAGCAAAATCTCTTATGGTGATAAAGAAAGTAAATGGTATTATCAGCACAGGCTGTAAATTTGTTGTATCATAAAAAAAAAAAAACTAAACACAATGCGCTGAAAATCACCTGGTTTTCAACTGCACTGTGGGATAGGAATCCCACATCATACAAAAGGCTAAAGTGTAACAGCTGCAGCAGCTGCAAATTTATATGGCTCCTATAGAACTTCCTAGAGCTGCATACATTTTTGTGCAGTGAACTCTTGGTAAAATAGGACACAATTTTGTTTCAGACAGACTGATGGTATGTGCGTTATCATGAGTAATCAGTCTTCATTCACTGTCTGCAGTGGGGCAGGCAGCTTTCTGTATGGAGAGATATTGGCACTACCTGCAATGCAGGAGACTTTAGAAACATGCAAGAGGGGTATGGCAAACGGATGAATGAAGTAGCTTGGTGGTGCTCATATCCCAGGAAAACAGAGAAATCCAAAACTGTACAAAAGAAGATTACGGGAGGCACTCATCATACTTCAACAAAGGCAATATTTATTCTTCATACGTGCATAAGAACAGCATGGTCAGGTGCAGACGCCGGAGACCGGGCTTTACAACAACAGCGGTTTCACTCCACCATGGAGTTTCATCAGGTTGACCTGATATAACTCCATGGTGGAGTGAAACGGCTGTTGTTGGGAAGCCCAGTCTCCGGCGTCTGCACCTGACCATGCTGTTCTTATGCACGTATGAAGAATAAATATTGCCTTTGTTGAAGTATGATGAGTGCCTCCCGTAATCTTCTTTTGTCTAGTTTAACACGGGTGGTAACGTGTGCCATAAATACTTTATGCTCAGCAACCTTGAGCATCAGGTATTCAATTGGAACATGCTAGGAAGAAGTATCCATACAGAGAGCCGCCGGCCCCGCTGTAGACAGTAAGTGATGACTGATTGTGAGGGGGTCACCATTCAGAAGGTAATAAGACACTGAAGGGCACAAGAAAGGGTAGTAATGTATATTGCAGAGCTTTTACAGTAATAGCATTGAAGTTTAAATTCAACATTACACTTACACTTTTACTTTATATTTAAAGAAGCAGGAGAATTACAGCTCCATCTAAGAAAAACTTTTCAATCCCATGGAAAAGATATGTAATGTAGTTTCTGTATGAGGGCAGTCAGATCTCTTATGCTCTGGGCTCTTGAACAATGTCTGATTGCCCAAATGGGCAGTCCTCCCCAGCCATCAGCATTATAGCAAGGACCAAAGCAGAATTACTTATCTAAAGGTGTCCTTCCTTTAGTATATAATGCCATAATACAACTTTAAGCAATTGCATTTATCATACTTTGTCCTTACAATAAGTTGTAAAAATTGAGAAAACCTATTTTTATATTAGGGCAGTGTCCAATAATAAAGGGACATCCTCTGTCCAGCACCCTTTATCTCTTGGTCAGAGTGAAGCTTGCTTGAGGCTCCGCTGGCGGTTGCCGAACGGAGGAGAGAAAAATCCAGGAGATTTCCGGGCGCACACCGCGATGTCGAAGACCAAAGGATGCCGTGGATTCGGGTATATTTCTTTATTAGACAATGGATTTCAAGAGCGGTCCGCTCTCTTTATCAAGTCCTTTACAGAAATGCCATCCAGTGGATGCTTTATACATAAAAGATTTGAAAAAGCCCAGGAATTTTACAGGATGGGTGACTTTACACACTTGGGACATCACATCCTGTTCACACAGGTAGGCATATGTGGCAAATCAGAGCATAGTAAAGGTGTGTATAAAATGACGTCAATTAAAAATATAATTAAAAAGACAGTTCACCATAAGGCATGAGGTGCATTGAGCTTTATGAAGTACATTGAACTTCATAAATTTGGTTAAAAAGCATATACTTTTTTATTTTTTGTTTATTTTATATAAGAATGGGCATAAGATCCAGGGGGCCAAATTTCAACAAAGGGCCTGTGGCGCTACCAGTAGGGCAATGTCTTTTGATGTTAAGAGTTACCAGAGGGTCAGGAGTTAAAAAACCCTGATAGGGGAGTTGGAAGGCTTTTGTTTTTTATTCTTTATTTATTTTGGGGAAATGTAGATATAAATGAGTTGCGAGGAGCCAATTTTAAAAGAGAGCTCTGTGGTGCTGCTGGTAAGAACATCCTTTTTGAAGTAGAAAGTGGCTGCAGGGTTTTGTGTTCAAGAACCCTGATGGCGAGTACCAATTTAAATTGTTTTTATTTTATAATAAAGGCTCCTTTTTTTACCTTTATCCTGCTTGTTTAGAGAATAAAAAAAAAAAAAAAAAAGAGAGGGGGTTAAAGTTAAAAAGCCACTAGATGGCAGCACAGGATAAAAACTGAAAAAGCAGACTTTATTGAAAATGAAGGTGACAGGAGGATATCAATGGACAGTCCTATTGTCGTATGACAGTGGCTTCATTTAGGCCTCTTGGTTGTAGCATACGTAATTTGTAGATCCAGTATATTTCTTTACTATTGAGAGTCTGAATTCTATTTGGTACATCTTCCGAAATATGCTCGATTGGGCATATTCGGATTGGGTGGGACACTTGCGGGTGTTCCGACTGGCAATGTCTGGAAAAACTGTATAATTGGTACTCTTTCCGGATATTGGCCCTGTGTTGGTTGAGTCTCACATGTACTTCTTGTGTGGCTCGACCCACATATTGCTTCTTGCATGCACATTCAATTAGGTAAATTACAAACTTGGGTTGGCATGTCATGCGGGATGTTATTGGGAACACTTCTCCAGTTTGGTGGCTTGTAAACTCAGTTTTGTTGCTCACAATGCATGAAAAAAATAGACACCGTGCTTTACCACATTTGTACACTCCTTTTGGCAGGGTTTGATGGTGGTCTCTAATTCCCCGTTTATTCTTGTTTTTGTGTCTCCGCAGTTGACTGGGGGCTAGGATGTTCTTTAGGGTGGGTGCTCGCCTAAAGATTAGGCCTGGGTTATCTTTTAGGCCTGGTCCTAATACAGGATTCTCTCTTAAAATATGCCAATATTTATTCAAAAAAAATTTCAGTTCAGCATGGGCCATTGTATAGGTGGTGATGAATTTAGGAGTAGTATTCTGTTCTTCAGAAGCTTTCTTTATTTTAAGTAAATGATTTAAGGTAGAGGTAAGACAATCATTTTGAGTTAAAATCTTAGTTTTGTTAAAGGCATCATTCAAAAGGGATTTTGGATACCCCTTATTAAGGAACCTTTTTTGAAAAACTTTTGTTTGTTTGAAATAGATGTCATCACGGGTGCTGTTTTTTCTAACCCATTTGTACTGTCCAAAAGGCACATTTGTCCGCCATTGTTTGAGGTGTCCACTATGGAAGGCCAAATAACTGGATGCGACTATCTCCTCCGCTTGGTGTGTGATCTCGACATCTAAAAATTCTATCTTATCTGTAGCCCAATTGGCTGTAAGGGTTAGGCCCCAGTCGACCTAATGATTTATATTACGGACAAACTCCTCAATTAGGCTAGTGGGGCCTTCCCATAAAATTAAAAGGTCATTAATATAATGTTTATATATCTTTACATGGTTAGAAAATAATAGCTGCGACCTTATGAATTTGTCCTCAATTTTGCCCATGACTAAATTAACATAGGATGGGGCTACCCGCGTCTCCATAGCAGTCCCATGGGTCTGATGGTATGTGCGTCCATCATATGTAAAGAAATTATTTTCTAGGATTAGCCTTAGGCCCGCGAGAAGAAATGTTTTTTGTATCTCAGGGATCTCCGTATCTTGTTGTAATATTTTATCGATGCATTCCAGACTGATGGAGTGTTGGATTATACTGTATAAAGCTCCTATGTCTAACGTGAGGAAGACATATTCGGACTGCCAGGTTATAGGCCTTAGTATAGTGATTAACTGTTCTGAGTTTTTCAGATAACTGTCAAGGTTCTGTACATATTCCTGTAGTATTAGATCTAAATATTGAGATATGTTGGATGATAGACTATTTGTACCTGCAATTATTGGACGACCTGGTGGTAATGTTGGGTTCTTGTGTAAGTTTGGTAAATGATAGTAATTTGTTTGTCAGTATATTGTTCTGTACTGCTTTGGTAAGTAGATCCTGTAATTATTTCTCCAGGGACTTGAATGGATCCTCTAGAGTGATCTGATCACTCAATATTCTTTCTGCTTCTGCATTATATTCTGTATAATCCTGTAACACCACTCCTCCACCCTTGTCGGCTGGGCGGATTACTAAATCTTGATTGTTTTTTAGTGCTGATAAAGCCTTATTTTCTCTTTTCGTTAGATGACCTTCCTTATTCCCTTGGTACCGATTTTTTTCCATGAATTCTATGTCACGGGATACTAAATCTTGAAACACCTTTATATGGGAAACCAGATTGTGGTCAAGGTAAAATGGATGGACATTTCACCTCGGGTGTTTCCCTCGGATTGTGGTTTCTTCATCTTCTTTTAGTGTTAATGTTAATTTCCGGATATACTGGTGTAGATCCAAAAATAATTCTAAATCGTCAGGGTCATTCTTAGGACTAAAGGATAGTCCTTTTTGTAGGAGACTGATCTCGTAAGGGGTAAGATGATGGGAGGATAGGTTGAAGATTTTGATGGTGAAATGGGATAAAGGGGAGGGGGAGGGGATGGAGTTAGAACAATACTTCTTTCCTTTCTTTTTTCCTTTCCTCCACGTTTACCTCGCGACCCTCTGGTAACTCTCAACATCAAAAGACATTACCCTACTAATAGCACCACAGGCCCTTTGTTAAAATTTAGCCTCCTGGAACTTCTACTTAAACCCATTCTTATATAAAATAATCAAAAAATTTAAACTATATGCTTTTTAACCTAATTTATGAAGTTCAAAGCACTTTATAAAGCTCAGAGCACCTTATGCCTTATGGTGAACTGTCTTTTTAACTATATTTTTAATTGATGTCATTTTATATACACCTTTATTATGCTCTGATTTGCCACATATACCTACCTGTGTGAACAGGATGTGATGCCCCAAGTGTGTTACGTCACCCATCCTGCAAAATCCCCGCTTTTTTCAAATCTTTTATGTATAAAGCATCCACTGGATGGCATTTCTGTAAAGGACTTGATAAAGAGAGCAGGCTGCTTTCGAAACGCATTTTCTAATAAAGAAATATACCTGAATCCACGGCATCCTTTGGTCTTTGACATCGCGGTGTGCACCCGGAAATCTCCTGGATTTTTCTCTCCTCCTTTTGGCAACCGCTAGTGGAGCCTCAAGCAAGCTTCAGCCACCCTCCCCAGGTGGACCCAGGTCCGAAGGCAGCCCGTCATCACTTGTTTCATGCTGTCATAGATGTTGAGCTCTGAGCCCAACATCACAAGGTACGTTTGAAATCGGCACCCTGTATTAACCCCCTCACCCTCGGTAACGGCACAAGGCAGCGCCTTCTTCTGTCTGTTTTTCTTGTCATTGCATGCATCTTGGTCAGAGTGAAGAGCATCTATAAAGAATGTCTCTTGCTCCAGAAGACCTGTACTGTCCTGCATTACACAGACAACTGACGGATTAATGGGCACTGTGTAATGCCTAGTTTCCCCTGTGATGGCGCTGCAGGAATATTGAATAAATACTGCCAGATTTTCTCCCAAATTACAGCTGATGTCTGGGTGTTCCAGTAGAGGAACACATTGGCCCTGATTTACTAAGAGTTGAATGTAGTTTTCTTTGTGGGTTTTAATTCCCTACAATATTTCTTTCCACAGTAATTACTAAGGTTTCCCTACATTTTGCACTTTTCCCTACATTTTGCTTTTTTTTTTTACACATTCTCTTATCTGTCAGGTTTTCCTCAACTCAAATCCTCTACATTTTCTGAGGAAACCTTTAGTACATAGGTTGTTTTTATGTTAAAATGTCGGGGACATGCCCCTTTTCGGTGGACTTGCCCATTTTTCCAGAATGCCACGCTCTTTTTTCGGGTTTTCCCAGTAAAATGGAAAGTTAGTCTTTCTGTTTTTTTTTTTTTCAATTCTGGCGCAAATTCTGGCACACGTTTTGTCGCAGACAGAATTTCTGACACAATGTGCCAGAATCTGGCGCACAACTCGACAAAACATGTTGGGATTACAATAGTAAATCAGGGCCTCAGTCATTGGCTTAGGGTCAGTGGACTCTTTGTAACAAAAGTAATAATCCAAAACGGAGAACCCCTTTTAAGAGGATCTTATGGCATTGAATATAGGAATGGATTGACATCATAATGGATAAAGTTTAAAGTTGTATGGGCAATATATATGTATGAGTTGTATTTACTGCATAAAATATTACTAATATAATAAAATAATAATAATAATAATAATATTTATTGCATAGGGAATAAAAAATAGAGAAGGATTTGTAGTGAGGTGGCTGCAGGACCCCTGTAGCCCCACATTTCACTAGTGTAAAAAATAAAATAGAGAGATAAAATATCTGCACATATAAACTTGGCAATTAATAGGCAGTCCTGTATGTGTGTGTGTATGTATGTATATGTGTATATATATATATATATATATATATATATATATATATATATATATATATATATACATACACACACATACACACACACACACACTCTAGCACTGTTTGGCAGTTGGATATATTAGTTATGGTGTATTAGGATGGCACTAAGAATTAGGATTGATTGCCGTTAAACATGTACCTTCTCCCCAATGACTTGTGACAGAAATGTTCCATCCTAATTCAGCATAACTACTATATCCAACTGCCAAACAGCACTAGTGTATGTATGTATGTATGTATGTGTGTGTGTGTTTGTGTGTATATATATATGTGTGTATATATATATATATATATATATATATATATATATATATATATGGGACTGACTATTAATTGCCAAGTTTATATGTGTAGATATTATTTTATCTCGTTATTTTATTTTTTAGACTAGTGAAGTGGGGGGCTGCAAGGGTTCTGTCCCTATAAATAATAAATAAATATATTTAAGAGGGGTTATCCAGGAAAAAACTTTTTATATATATATATCAACTGGCTCCAGAAAGTTAAACCGATTTGTAAATTACTTCTACTAAAAAATCTTAATTCTTTCAGTGCTTATGAGCTTCTGAAGTTAAGGTTGTTCTTTTCTGTCCAAGTGCTCTCTAATGACACGTGTCTCGGGAACCGCCCAGTATAGAAGAATTTTGCTATGGGGATTTGCTTCCAAACTGGGCGGTTCCCGACACAGGTGTCATCAGAGAGCACTTAGCCAGAAAAGAACAACCTTAACTTCAGAAGCTCATAAGTACTGAAAGGATTAAGATTTTTTAATAGAAGTAATTTACAAATCTGTTTAACTTTCTGGAGCCAGTTGATATATAAAAAAAAGTTTTTTCCTGGATAACCCCTTTAATACATATAATATATTTCACATTTAGATGAATTTACTACATTTTCACATTCCCATACATGTAGTGTAGAAAATACCTAGTAGGACTGTTACTTTATACACATTATTTTGATTATTAATAGGCACAGCCACCGCACATTGGGTTCTGTGCCACTCAGATAACTCGGAATATTCTATAAATATGTGGTGGTGTAGTGTGAGCCTCACAATCTCTATTTACATTTTGTATTTACTGCGGTTCTTTACCTTTTGATATTGAGGGGTGATTAAGATGTTTAGGTATCAGTGGGTGGTGAGTACTATGGCACCATCATCCTCTTTCCCTTGAACCATTCTATGGTCTAAACCAGTCACTTAGGAGATAGCTGTGCAGTGTTGACCTAATTTATAAAGTATTAATACCTACCGTATTTAAAACCATTTATTGTATATATTTTGCATTTTACCACGGATAGTGTATTTTATTTTTTGGAAAACTTTTATGTAAAATGTAATCTTCCAAAGCAAACGGAGATCCGGCACAGTCCTAGCTGTATAAGCCGCTACAATACTTCTGCGCTTGCAGGTTCAGCATGAGCCGTACTCGCGGTATATAGCCTCTGTTTGTGTGGTGCGTAGTACTCACGAGCAAATCACAGCTTCAGCATAAACTCTGGGTATGAAACAGCGTCGGAGCACTTACCTAATACACACTTGCTTGAACAGAGGAGCGTTTTTATTGGGCTGGCAGGTAAGCATACAGCAGGGAGGTAGACGGATGGAACATACACGGGTGGGTTCAGCCGGTGGGTGACGGTCCATATCGCACTCTTCGTCAGGTGGGGGGCCTGATGAAGCGCTGAGAGCGCGATACGGACCATCGCCCACCGGCTGAACCCACTCGTGTATGTTCCATCCGTCTACCTCCCTGCTGTATGCTTACCTGCCAGCCCAATAAAGATGCTTCTCGGTTCAAGCAAGTGTGTATGAGGTGAGTGCTCCCGCGCTGTTTCTTACCGAGAGTTTTTATGTCAAATGATTTCAGAGTTCCTGCCAAGCCAATATTTTGCGAGGGACATTTATGAGGTGTTAAGTAAAGGTGGTGTCCGGGCACCCCAACAATCAGAACCACATGCCTTCAGTGGAGCGGACATCTTCTTTCCCTTTACACTCCTAAATGTATCCTGGATATGTTTATGTGAAACGAACCTATTTTTATCAAGTGCTTAAATACTGAAAATATGATTGTAAGCTGCCAAAATCTCTGTTTTCTTGGCAGCAAGAAAATTGTTGTTATGTAGATGACATATTTTCCTACACAAATAAAGCATCTGATGTATATTATTCTCTTTGTGGTTGTTTTTATTACCGTGGATGTTAGCAGCTAATAAAGCAGAGGGAACTTGGTGATCTTGCACAGTCTGTTTTATGTGAAAACATATGGACTATGATGAAGATATCATCACCAGTGGAAGATCTGATAGCGACCATTGGCTTTAGCTGGAGAGGAAATAGTTTTGCTCCTGATTGAACGTTCAGTTGTGTTTATTTCATTACAGTAAATTTTTATAGCATCCGGTATTGGGAAAATAATTTTTTTAAATATTGGAATTAATAGTGAACAGACCGCTCGGAGACCATAATATTGCCTTATTATATAGCTGAAATGCATAGACCCCCCCACCCCCTCCCAAACTGTACTCTACAAAACTAGACCTAAATTACCATCTGGTGCTATAGAGACCTTCATTATATTTAGTGGAACCGTGGGAGATTTGGGGGTTGCAGCTGTAATGCAGTTATTAACATGCGTCTATATTAAGATCATGTGACATGATGAGCCCTATTTTAAGATGCCAAACCGTCTGCTTTTCATCAAACTATTGAGCCCTCCCATAATCCTGCTTTTTCTTTAAAATTAAGTGTCAGTGCCTGACAGTTCACATGTGGTTTTATGGCCATAAATATTGTAGCCGTAAAATGAAACCACTACATGGCAGAAAATAAATTACGGTATTACGGATTTATTTTTTGTACATTATTGAGGTATAAGATGCATTCCTTGCGAATGTAAGATGCAGGCTTATCCTGTCACCTATGTTTTCTAGTTTAGATGTACAGTGATCCCTCAACTTACAATGGCCTCAACATACAATAGTTTCAACATACAATGGTATTTTCTGGACCATTGTAACTTGAAACCAGACTCAACATACAATATACAGACAGTCAAGATCTGTGATACCTGTCACAACTGGAGGAACTGACCAATCAGAATGGGCATTTTACTGGTAAATCACCTTTATTACTGAAGTGTATGCACTGACTGGCTGTCTGGTAGCGCCCCCTACAGTACAGGGAGGAACTACAAGTTCTGTAATACTCCTTAACCATTCCAGGGTTAGCTGCTCCTTTGGACACCAAGTAAGGGCGGCTCCATTTGGGACACTCTGTGTACTGTATAGGACCCTAAAGAAGCTCCTGTTCTCTACATAAACCAGTGTTTCCCAACCAGGGTTTCTCCAGCTGTTGCAAAACTACAACTCCCAGCATGCCCGGACAGCCAACGGCTGTCCGTGCATGCTGGGAGTTGTAGATTTGCAACAGCTGGAGGCACCCTGGTCGTGAAACACTGAAATACAGTGATTACAGCTCCCAGCAGATCTTTATTACTCTTATATGTAAGGATTTGCTTTATCTATATTAGTTATCTACTTATTTCTCTTTAATCATAATTTTTCCTATTTTTGGATGACATTTTGGGGCTTCAGAACCAATTACCAGGTTTCCATAGAGTTCTGGTCTCAACATACAACGGTTTCAACATACAATGGTCGTCCTGGAACCGATTAATATTGTAACTTGAGGGACCACTGTATATATGTAGTTGTAAGAAATTTACCATATGCGATTATTCTGATACATTTGTTACACATAAACAAGCAGAAAACAACCACTGTGAGATATATATGAACGGCATCATAAATGCTGCAAATGATAGAGTTATTATTATTTATCATTGTTGGTGTAGGTGACCGATTTTTCTACACCCTTTAATTTTGTGTGCACATGCACCAGATTTATTAAATGATCTCATGGCATGTAATAGACATGGGGATAGTCCACTTTATCACATATCTGTGTATCACTTTGTATGGATCCTTCTCTGTGAATTGTTCTGCAACTTTTTAACCCATTGTGTCAAAATAGGCAATTTTTTTTTTTTTTTACTAATGCTGTCGACAGTCAGTTTTGCAAGCCAGGTCAGGGCTGATATAGATTTGCAACTTTTTGCAACTTTTCACCAAAAGTTGCACATGATAAATTTATGACCACTGCAGTAAAAAACTTACCGTATTTTTCGCCGTATAAGACGCACTTTTTCTTCCCCAAAACTGGGGGAAAGTTGGTGCTTCTTATAGGGTGAATACACCCCTATTGCGGCGGTCCCTGCGGCCATCAACGTCCGGGACCCGCGACTACTACAGGACATCACCGATCATGGTGATGCCCTGTATTAACCCTTCAGACGCGGCGATCAAAGCTGACCGCTGCGTCTGAAGCGAAAATAACACGGTGAAATTGCGGTGTCCCGAACAGCTTACAGGACACCGGGAGGGACCTTACCTGCCTCCTCGGTGTCTTCTCCGTGCCGGGATCCCCTGCATGGCCGGTTCTCTCCTTCGTCGTCATCACGTCGTCGCGCACGCCATCCCGTCATCCAATAGGAGCAGCGTGCATAGCAACGTCATGGCGGCGACGGAGAGCGAGGATACCGGGCAGCAAAGACGTTCCGGAGTGACGGGGACGCGGCAACAGCGATAGAGGGCGACATCCAGGGCAGTGGTGACTGGTCCGGAGCGGCGGGAACACGTCAGTATTACCTTCTATACCAGTGGTCTTCAACCTGCGGTTGTTCGAGCATGCTGGGAGTTGTAGTTTTGCAACATCTGGAGGTCCGCAGGTTGAAGATGACTGTCCTATACTTTACATTGTATTTGGTTCAGAATCTTTATTTTCTAGATTTTTATCCTATAAAATTTGGTGCGTCTTATATGCCAGAGCGTCTTATATGACGAAAAATACGGTAATTTTGACATTCCTACATAATCATGAGAAAATAATCTACTTAAAAATTCACAAAAAAGTAACACCGACAAATTTAGAGCAAAAATATAGCTTACATAGAATGATGAATCTTCCTCCCCCCCATAGTCTTGGCTTACTCCTAGCTGCGGTAATTGCAAGGGACATGTCATTACATTAGAATTGTTGTCTGTATTGCTTATTTTATCATTAACAAATATTAGTAATTGTTGCTTGCCACATATGCAGTATAGTAGGTCAGGTAGGTCAGATGAGGCTTTAGTCAACAAGTGAAGTAGACCCCTTTGTTTGCCTATTTACCGTATTTTTCGCCGTATAAGACACACTTTTTCTTCCCCAAAACTGGGGGGGGGGGGGGGGGGGGGGAAGTTGGTGCGTCTTATACGGCGAATACACACCTATCAGGTTGGTCCCTGCGGCCATCAACGGCCGGGACCCATGGTTAATACAGGGCATCACCGATTGCGGTGATGCCCTGTATTAACCCTTCAGATGCGGTGATCAAAGCTGACCGCCGCGTCTGAAGCGAAAGTGACACTAACCCGGCTGCTCAGTTGGGCTGTTCGGGACCGCCGCGGTGAAATCAAGGCGTCCCGAACAGATTACAGGACACCGGGAGGGACCTTACCTGCCTCCTCGGTGTCTGCTCCGTGCCGGGATCCCCTGCATGGCGGCACTCTCCTTCGATGTCATCGCGCACGCTGTCCCCTCATCCAATAGGAGTGGCGTGCGTAGCAACGTGATGACGGTGACGGAGAGCGTGGATTCCGGGGAAGAAGACGTCCAGAGCGTCGGGGACGCGGCGACAGCGATGGAGCGACATCCAGGGCAGCGGTGACGAGTCCGGAGCGGCAAGGACACATGTGTATTACCTCCCATCCAGTGGTCTTCAACCTGCGGACCTCCAGATGTTGGCTGTCCGGGCATGCTGGGAGTTGCAGTTTTGCAACACCTGGAGGTCCGCAGGTTGAAGATCACTGTTGGGTGCAGAATCTTTTTTTTCTAGATTTTGCACCTTTAAAATTGGGTGCGTTTTATATGCCGGTGCGTCCTATAGGGCGAAAAATACGGTAGATATTTTTTTAAATTGTCCCTGTCATTTAAAAATAACTTTTGACACGTCACATGTCAAAGGTTTTGATCTGTCAGCGTCTCAGGTACTGGGAGTTAGGAGGCCCCCATACATCTTTCACTGTTGGCCCAACTCATTATCAGTGGTGGGTTCTGTTGACCTTAGTTAGCCTTCACCAGGTGCGTAACTATAGGGGGTGCAGAGGTAGCAGTCACATTGGTGCACTGAGGGGCCCCAAGAAACTTTTGCCTCAAGGCCCTGTTACAGGTTTTGCATTAAAGGGGTATTCCAGGCAAAAACTTTTTTTATATATATCAACTGGCTCCGGAAAGTTAAACAGATTTGTAAATTACTTCTATTAAAAAATCTTAATCCTTCCAATAGTTATTAGCTTCTGAAGTTTTCTGTCTAACTGCTCATTGATGATGTCACGTCCCGGGAGCTGTGCATGATGGGAAAATATCCCCATAGAAACTGCACAGCTCCCGGGACGTGAGTCATCAGAGAGCAGTTAGACAGAAAACAACAACTCAACTTCAGAAGCTAATAACTATTGGAAGGATTAAGATTTTTTAATCAAAGTAATTTACAAATCTGTTTAACTTTCCAGAGTCAGTTGATGGCCTGGAATACCCCTTTAAGGCCCATAAAATACAAGTTACTCCTTTTGCCTTTCACCGTAAAGAAGAAATGGAATAGAAGAAATGGAATAAGCTTTTACCCAAGAAAGCATAGGTTGGAGCATGAAGATATCCAAGATGTCGATCCCTTTTTAACCCAAAATGTAAATGTCGGGATTGTTGAGGGGCGCCATACACAAAAGATTGTTCAGCAGGTTCAGCCAACATTATATTTCTTTTATGTAAATGGTATCTGTTGACCATAAGTAACCACGGGCTATACAGAAGATGTCCGTAGTATTCATCATGGGATTTCTGACAGGAAGGCTAGAAAATTTCCCACAAACACATGATAAACCACATTATCGTCCATATCTCCGGTTCTGACAATTCCCAGTAATGTATATTCTATATAAATGTAAATTACATTAGCTGCTTGACTCCAGGCTTTAATTCACTTAAAGGTTCTTGTGAAGTATGAGGATATCCGTGCAGTGATAGCAGCGCCAACATTTTCTACTTGATGATATAATTTCTTATTATGTCATGTATCGTATACACCCAATCTTAAATATGCCTGGTGTTATTACAAAATATGGAATCGTATGGAATCTAGTGTTCACAATAGTTTTGGTTCCTAAGATTGGTTGATGGTTGACCGTAAATAGAGAATCCATTATTTTTTAAAATTTTTTTTATTTTTTTTCTCTTCTCCTGAATGGGGCATGTTCGACCACCGCACGAAGTTGTGGCCACCACTCTTACCCAATGCATCTCTATGGGAGAGCCGGTGCGCTGCACTCAGGTATCTCCGGCTCTCCAATAGAGCTGCATGGAGGGGTGTGTCGACCACAGCTTGGTTCTGTGGTCGACGCTGCTCTTTTCATGCAAAGAGAAGGGCGCTATGCGGGAGATAGCATGGGGTCACCTAATTCAGCTCTGCTGCGTCTGACGCCTTCTATTGCATCTGCCTGCCCCACTCTGCCAGCTGCCAGTTTGGCCAGCAGCCACTTGTGGCACAGTGGGTCCGGACCCGTGGGGCGTGACATATACTCACCATCACTCCACAAGGCATCCCAGCTGATTTGTTTCAAAATCATACCCCACTAGCCCCCATAAATAGCCTTTGAAAATCCCCCTGTGTCAGCAAAAACCTTAACATGCTGGGCTTTTTTCCTGTGTGAGTTGCAGGGAGGGGCTGCTGTGAGAGTGAGCAGGGAGGAGGGTGTGCTGCCCTACGGCCAATCAGGGACACTCAATCGTGGCACACCGAAGCTGTCAGCTCTCTAAGCTGAGGAGAAGGGAGTGTGAAGTATCTATGGTAGACGCTAGTCATAAGTGTGATAAGATCTCTTGGACTTCCTGCCTGGAGAGAAACAGGGTATCTGCTCAGCAACAATTACACTTCACATTGCAAAGTTATATAACTTTATCATGTGCAGCTATATCTATATAAAGGTAATTTCAGTTCTCCTTTAAAATCCATCTGTTTAAATGGTATCCCTGTTTTTACCAGTGGTTTCCATGCGGATAGAGTAGAGGGCGGGGGTCCATTCACCTTTAGAGCTATAGTTTTCTGTGCCTAAGATGGTGTTTCCCTAAGAAATATTCTAGCATGGTGCGGCTATGTCTCCTTGGACAAAACCCTGAAGGAGCAAGGCAGTGGTTTCAACGGCACAGGCATTGGCAGGACAGAGGTCAAGAACAACGTTGCTCCACGTGAGGGGGAGCTACTCATATTTATAGTATGGATACCATCTTCATTATATACATCTATATTCCCGGTTATATTTCCTATGTTTTTTAAATCTACTGTACTTTCCTGGAATTTAGGCTGGAGTCATCCAAAACACGTAGAGTGCCTGCCAGTGTTTTCAAGCCATTAGGAGAATACTCCGACTTTTTATGATGTGTGCAGAGAGTGTTGAAGCTTCTATGGTTCTCTTTTCAAGTTGTCCAGTCACTGTTGGCACCCAGAATAAGGACACCACAGTCAACTCTCTTTAGAGTAAGGTCTTCTAAGGAAACGGTTGTCCTATTTATAACACTGGAGTCTTAAAAGCTTTCATTATGAGCAACCAGCTATCTGCCAGGATTACTCCTAATGAAAGAGTTGGCATCCGCCTAGCAAGACCATTCACATAACCGGGGACATGAGCCAATTCAGTGTTAAATATCTTTAATGTTTGTTATTGGGGTTTGATTGTTGCTGTCTTTATACTTTATTTCTGTGAAAAAACCTCCATATTCCAAATTTGGTATGCTTATTGTAGCAGTATTCACTCTATGTATGTGTGTTCTTGTTCTATTGGGAACAGAGTGTATTTTTATACATCACTATGAAATATCATTGAGAGAAGATAATAATATAATGGCTTCTCACTGATCTTGGTTTGTCTGTCACTGATAATTATTCTTTGTATGTAAGAATTAGTAATGTCTTCCTGTAAATTGTACAAATCCCCAGGTACCATTATGGTTTGGCCAGGCGAACTGAATATTTAGGCATAAAAGGGCCCACACTTTTTGACACATACTACTAAAGAAGTGTTTCCCAACCATTGTGCCTCCAGCTGTTGCAAAACTACAACTCCAAACATGCCCGGACAGCCTTTGGCTGTCCTGGCATGCTCAGAGTTGTAGTTTTGCAACAGCTGGAGCCCAATGGTTGGGAAATATTGCCCTAAAGCACAACTGTCATTTGGAAAAACTTTTGATGTGTCATCCAGATTAGGTCGCAGTCCTAAGACCTGCTGCGATCGTGAGTTATAACCCAGTGACATGGGTCTTGACTCATTCACACTATTAGTCTATATGAATGCAATTTTAACTTTTGACGTGTCTGGACAATATAGACCAAGGGCCTGGTGCCACAATACACATATATAGGCAACTACTACAATGTAATTATAACCATACAGGATATGCAGAAAAACTCAACACAATGGCCCTGATTTACCATTGTAACAATGCTGGATGTGGATCCACTGACCTGTGTGGCTGATGACACGGTCCGTATCGGGGAGCGGAGTCTGAGATGCTGCTGGTCTTCACCAGAGCCGCTGCAAGGCAGGATGGATTTGCTGGGGCAGGCGATACCCAGGTCGCTATCCCTGATACGACTCAACCACACAGGTAGCTTGGTGAGGCGGAGTACAGTAGGATGAGGCAGAGGAGTAGTCGGACTTAGCAGAAGGTCAAGGCAGGCGGCAAAGGTGCATAGTCAAATAACGTAGCGGAAAGGTCAGAACACGAGCAAGGCAAGCAGACAGTATGGAACGCTTAACCTCAGGCAAATGGCACTGAAGAGCCGGCAGGGAAGAGTGGGAGGTGCAGGGACTTATGGAATAGTGTCAGATGTTTCACATAATTATGGGCATACTGGCCCTTTAAATTTCAGAGCTCCGGCACGCGCATGACCTAGGAGATGGGGATGTGCGCGCCGGAGCTGAGAGGAAGAGGAAGAAGCAGGAGAGGAGCGTGGTAAGTGACTGGCTGGGATTCGCCTGTGGGCGCATCCTGCGATGTGAATCCCAGCCCCGCTAGCAGCAGGGGAGAGGGGGACAGTGCGCTCATGGCCAGGGGAAGTGGCTGGAGCGCAAGGTGTAACAATCATTGTAAACCCAACCTGTTTTGTCAGGTTGCGCACCAGACTTTGTGCACAAAAATGGAAAATCCCGACCAATGCTCCATTTTATAAAAAAAAAAAAAAAAGTGTGTCTGACAGTAAAAGGGCGTGGTCACCAAGAGGGGGCATGTTCCCTACATTTTCAAAAAATCCCAACATATTTTCTAAGGTTTCCAAAGAAAGTGTGGTGGATTTGATCTCCGGAAAACCCCACACCTCAGAGCAGTTGTAGAAAAAGCAAAATGTAGGTTAAGATTAGTAAATACTGTGGATAAATAATTGTAGGGAATTAAAACCCACAAAGAAACCTACACTCCACTCTTATTAAATCAGGGATAATATTGTGTAAGGGTGCAGTCACACCACGTTTCGGGGATACTGCAGCCGGATCATTTGACTGAGCCAGACAAAGTCAGATAGTGACTCTTTTCGGCTATGGCATGGCAGACCACAGTTTTCAGTCCGGCAAGAAAACCGGATGGGGTCCAAAAATGAGCCAACCGGTGTCACTATCTGGCTCCATCCAGCTTATTCAAATGACAAGGTGCGGCGAGGGTCCGGCAGGGATACAGCAGCGGACGTTTGTTTAATTCTTACGTCTGATCGGGCTGCCGTATCTCCAAAGCATGGTGTGGATGCACCCCAACAAACACTTTCAATTTTTTTTTTACTATTGACAAATAAATAGATTGATCCCTGTTTGCACATAGGTAGAGATCTATCGATGAAGGCCTGTGTGGTGGAGGGGACTGCCCCAATTACTCCTGGCATGTTCCTGGCTGGTTATAAAAGTAGTATTCCTCTGAAATGCTGTAGTGTGAATTATACACTATTGTAATAAGAGTCTGTTTCATTCTGCCTGCGGTTCGGGTAGCATGAAATATTCCCTTTAAGTCTCCCAGGTTGATAAGTAATGAATGGCCCAGATGGTGGTTATTATTGTTATAATAATAATAATAATAATAATAATAATAATAATAATAATAATAATAATAAAAAAAAAAAAAAATAAAAAAAAAAAAAATATATATATATATATATATTTATCTTTTTACTCAAGTTCTTTAAGAGTCTATTATTACAGCATCTCTGCTGTGTACAGTCCTAATAGGACACATTATACTCTCTGCCTTATTGCTTCACAAATGAAGGCAGGAATGGGCAGGAAATTGTCTTAATGTCCCCCATGCCCTCTTCATTTCTTCTACACTACTACATTTCCTGCACATTGAAATCCGTTTCAGATGGAAAATTGGAAAATAAAAGCATTTTGTAGAGAAGTTTGATATCTCTATATGCATTCATTCCCATTCTACAAATTGCAATTCAGCTTATTAACTTGTAGGATCACTTTATAATGAATAAAGTAATGTTCCTCCCTTGCGGGGCATTTCCCATAGTGTCTTTGATGGAGACTGCAGAATATCTCCACTCTATTTTAAGAATTATGTCTGCATATTACAGCACTGAATAATAAAGGCTTTACTTTGACTGGCGCCACTTTGTATTTAACTATTAATAGATTTATTGTAACAAACCGATTTTGTCAATCCACAGAAAGTTATTGAGTGAAGAACCTGGGGACGGAGTTAACAGTATCAGATGGCAGAGCCATGGAGTGGGTCAAGTATCAACGACTTCCAATGATAATCCAGCTACCGTCAAGTCCTTAATCAAATCATTTGATGTGGGTCCCCAAGGTAAGACTGTCTATATACTAGGCTTTCACTGTATAAGTATTGTGAAATCATCGAAGGACAGAAAGAATATTATTTCCTGTGAATAATGTGACTGACAATTACTATTTTTTTATTTGAAAAATTTGCTCTGTTTCTCTTCTACAGCCATGTTCTCACTCATAGTGCAGGCAGCTGTTCTTCCAATTATTTGTAATCCAGCCTGTATAAACACTTTTGACTCTGGACAAACCCTTTAAAGTTTGTTAATGTTTGTTAATGTCAGAAAAAAAAACCCAAAAACTTATGATCAGTTAGTGTCTGATCACTAGAACAAACAGGGAGAAGCGCCCAGCTGAGTGCTTTCTCGCTACAGGTTACAGTCTGCATAGACATTCTACAGAACCCGCCTCCTGCAGTGAGGAGGGGACAGATGGCAAAATGTTGATGTGTCTTTGACATGTCAGAATTTATTTATTTACTATTTATAAATGACAGTAACACTTTAAATATGATAGCAAAACAACCATTTTACAATTCTTGTTTCTTTTATGATCAACCAAATTTTGGACTTTTTTAGTTCTATATTCTATATTTTTTTTGTTTGTTTTTTGTGCTTTTAATTTCTAAAGTTTTCTTCATTTTTATATATTTGCACAATGTGTACGATATTTCCTTATTTCACATTACCATTGTATGGAAGTACATTGATACATATAATAATAAATAAATAAAAAAGCATCACATATGTCGTATCAGTGTCCATGTGTGAAGCCAGTAGAACAGGGCTACCTTTTGTAGGGTTACTTGGGGGGAATTTATCATTGGTTTTACCCTGTATTTGTGGTGGTTATTGGTCAGAATTGTTGGACAAGTGTTTGTTGCTGAGTGTTTGCTGCATTTGTGTTTATTATGTGCATTATTATGTAAATCTATTTCCTAAACAGGTGGTGGGAGTCCGAATATCCCAGTGCATTCTGTCCCCCGCAGTCCACTAAGTGGGATTCCTGTGAGGACAGCTCCAGCAGCAGCAGTATCTCCTATGCAGGTACACATGTCAATTTTTACAAAAACCCGTTACTAGAAAACAGTGAACTTCTATTTCCCAACATTGTTCTAACTCTGGAAAGATACTGTCATTTTGCTTGCACTCTAATGCTGCTGCTATATTGAACCAGCTTTGTATCTGGATATGTGAATACCCTTCATCTGAATACAAATTCCATAGCTTGTGTTGCTAAGTCATGACGTATCCTATTAAGGTCACTGCCAGTTAAAAATATTAATAAAAAAAATGTGTATTTGAATGGCTATAAAAAAGAAATTGGTGTGCTTAAAATGTATAATAGTTGTCATTCTATTAGTTTAGCTGCAATGATGCATTGAGTAAAGCCCTTTGCATGGAGCCTATACAGTGGTGCTCAGAAGCTGTACAGGTCCATAAAGGGGGTATTCCATAGGAATTCAAACTGCTCAAGGTGTGGGGGAAAAAAAATAAAATAAAACGTACTCGTCTGCTGCTGGTTCCCCCCCAGTACCGGTTCTTGCTGTTAGTGCATCTGGTTCTCTGTCCTAAAACATTAGAAATTCCTGCTTAACCAATCACTCTGTGTCAGGACAAAGAACAGGAATTACTGACAGCAGGGCCTGGCACCGGAGGGGAACCAGAATCAGGTGAATACAAGTTGTTTTTTTTTTTTTTTCACACACTTTGAGCAGTTTTTAATGTGAGATTTTCTGTAATATGTCTTTAATATAGAGCTATACTACTGCCTAAATTTGCTTCTGTAAATATTGATTCATTCTATAGAGATATTCTTACCTAGAAGAAATCTGTATGGCTTTTGATGGAGCATGTCGGTTTTTTCTCCTTTTTCTGCACCGTCTCTGTATAAAATTGGAAGCATACAGAGGTATATACTGTTGCACCACTATGATAGTCCTATATGACAGAGCTGTAATATGACCATCCGTATAAGGTTTAGTTGATACTATGTTTTTTAGGCATTTTTTGCGAAAAAGTATAGGCATATATCGTATTCCCTGACACATACTCCAATTTTTCCATTGCCCCCATACCACAGCGTATACCAGATGATTGTCCTTTTGGCGTACACTGGGCTAGTATGCTTCGGAAAATCAGTTTTGTTTTTTTACTGTATAGAAAAAGTCTAACATGCTTTTGTATGCAAATGTATACTTTGCGTTATACAGCTATTGACGCAATAACTACAAACCCCAGGGCCGAAGCCCAGGAGTCACTAACTCCCCTCTTAAATGATCCCCTAAAATATAACTTTTATTGGTATATAATAAAATATTCCCACTAAATAGGTTAAAAAATAAGTGTCAGAGTGTTGCTTGAACAATATGAAATAACCAGTAGGGGTACCCCTGTCTGATAACAGAAAATGTTTTAGCGGCGCTGCAGCCTGCCGCAATGGCAACACTGTGACGTGCAACTTAAAATATATGGTAGATATACCATTATCTTATACTATACTCACAGGCTAGTACATTATACCATCACATTTATAATACCTCTGCTTTTAGTTTATTAAGCATACTTTAGTTGTACACAGTTAATATGCTTTTTCATGGTATTTATGGCCGTAGCGATAATAATGTGGTTGAATGGACCACAGATTGAGTCGGGTGATATGTACACAAATGGCGCTGTCATCCAGTATTTTGAGTCGAATTCCGGAAACATGCGCAGTACGGTGCCGAGGCCGGCGCATGCGTAATGGACTAGTATCCAGCGCTGCTAACCACGCAGGCGCGGTGAACTCTCGCGCGAGGCGAGATCCGGTCACGCAGTGATGACGGTCTGCTGAGAGACTCCCACCTCGGTCCTACGTCATATAATCAAGTAATAGGATAGGTGCTCAGGTAGAGTTCTGACCCGTAAGTGTTCCGGTTCGGCTCTTAGCATTGGCTGGTGCATTAAGGGTCCGTTACAGGTCTCCTGATTGGATTAGGAGACCGGTCCATTAATGTTGATGAGTGACACCAGCTTATAACTAGCCCCGCCGGTGTTTGGGTCACATTGTAGCCACATAACCTCTTGATAACGCTGTCTCTACAGCGAAACATGTCGGGGGTGGCTGTGCTTATATTTTAAGTTGCACGTCACAGTGTTGCCATTGCGGCAGGCTGCAGCGCCGCTAAAACATTTTCAGACAGGGGTACCCCTACTGGTTATTTCATATTGTTCAAGCAACACTCTGACACTTATTTTTTAACCTATTTAGTGGGAATATTTTATTATATACCAATAAAAGTTATATTTAGGGGATCATTTAAGAGGGGAGTTAGTGACTCCTGGGCTTCGGCCCTGGGGTTTGTAGTTATTGCGTCTCAGGACCCCTCATTCCCCTTTGGGGTGTTTTTTTGAGTTTGTTTATACAGCTATTGACACACATTGTAAAAAAAAAACAGCAAACTGATGAATACTGGCCCAAAGTATGCCAAATGGGCAATCTTTTGGCATATGCTGGATGCATGGATATCTATGGGCATGTTGGAGTATTCATCAGGTCATACCCCTGGCATATACCTCTGATATGTCTAAAAGAAATATATAAAAGAACAAGCCCTTTGATTTGTAACCCATGCTGGTGTTTCAAAAACTCTATGGTGCTCATTTATAGAAAAATAAGATTTAGAGGTCAAATTTAGAAATAGAGAAAATGTATACAATGGATTTAACTATAAGATGTATGACATATTCTGACATATAAGTAATCTGCTACATTTAGAGCACAATAAAGATTTCTAACAACTGATGCCAACTGATACACTTTTGTCATGAGGTGTGGTGAGTTTAGGCTGAGCCGAACTCCTGACATATGTGACCCCAGCCTTACTATAATATTACCATTGACATATCATACATGGCCACTTGTCATAATTGTTCTGTTTTTATACATCCCTTTTGATAAGGCACTGTATTTCGAAGGCTGGACGAATATAAATCATTGTTCAGTCTTTGGCTCCGCACACCCAAAACTATCTGTATACTGGAAGCTACGTCACATGAACAATAGACTTTACACCGAAGCAGTAAATCAAACTGTGACGTTTAGGACTGGTGAAGTATGAAGTAGAACATGTCTTTATTCCAGTAAACATCCATGCTTCCCACACCCTTAACCAAAAATATTTTTATTTTCTATTGTATTATTATTATTCATTATATGGTGCCAAGTTATTACACATTTCTGAACAGAGGACATGCTCCACAGCTGTCCTTGCCCCAGTGAACATTGTGATGTAATTTCCCTACCATTTACCCAAAATAGTCTGTATGACTTTGACCCACCATGGACAAGCACGTCTCAGTACATAGCATAAGCAAAGCTCTCAATCCAAAGGTTAGCCAACTTCTATATGTCCGGTGCAAGGAAAAAGTCGACCATTTGCCCTTAGCAGCCAGATCCCAATCTTCTTTTTCAGCATTTCAGTCCGACCACTAGGACCCCCGCGATCTCCTGACGGGAACTTGGCTCTCTGCAAGGAGCGCGTGCTGCAGACGGCAGAGATGCCAGAGTACAGCACTCGGGTCTCTTCGGCGCTCCCATAAAGAATGAATTCTGCATGTGCTGTCTGCAGCACGTGATCCCCTCAGAGAGTTGGGTCTTGTCTGTGGATGGGGGATAAATAGTTTTTTTGCTGGGACATTGTGACGTCTGGAGAAGAAAAGGTTAGTCTCAAGGGGCGACTTTACCATAAGAACTGTGAGTTTATGGAACGGTTTACCTCAGGAACTGGTCACAACAGGAACAGTTGGAAGCTTCTAAACAGGTTTAGATACATTCCTAGAGTTCCTTGGTTGAACTTGATGGACGTATGTCTTTTTTCAACTGTACTAACTATGTAACTAGAGTAAGAAGCATTTTTTTCTAATAAGATATCTTGAAAGATGTTTTTATAATTTTTTTAATCAATGCTCATACTATTGATTTATGGAAAAAAATAATGAAACAATGTTTACTGATATGGGAAAAGGGATTGGTCTGACACTTTTGAACAGTGCTAGGGCTAAAAGGAAAAGTGAACTGGGGATTTTCATAGTTATAAGATAATGAATCCTCTCAGCTAATTTGGAGAGACACAATGCAATGAGATTCTGGTGGAGAGCTGTATTGTATCTCACCATGTGAATGAAGGGGGTGAGGTCATGTTTGGATGCCTTGGTGACAAATTCCTGCGTTGTGGGAGAGGGCTTCGACTACAAAGCTACTGCAGTGAAATAAGCTGAATGATCTGGGTATTTTTAAGATATTTCGACTAGGTCTTTTTTAAATTTATTTATTTTTAATAGTTACTAAAAAGAAGGTGAAGTCAATTAATTGTACGATGTAACTTATTTCCCACTAATACTTAAAATCTGATTAATAAATATATACATTTCGTCTGGAGTGTCATGACATCACAGCTCCCCCCCTCATGACGTCACACCCCACCCCCTCAATGCAAGTCTACGGGAGGGGGTGTGGCGATCAGACATCTTATCCCTTATCCTTTGGATAGGGGATAAGATGTCTAGGGCCAGAGTACTCCTTTAAGCCCATTTTGGCTCTGGTCCCACATTTGATGCTTCACACCCGTTGTTGTTGTTGTCCTTGTTGAATGTTTGTGGTTATCCTGTCCTTTGTATTCCTATTGTTCTTTACCTTGCTCGCCCTTCTTGTTTTGTTTTCTCTGTAATTTTCATTTTTTCTTTTCCCTATTTCCTGATTTATGGTAAGTTAGGTCTCATGTTTGTCTCCCCTCGTCTAAAAGTAATATTTGGTTAAGGGCCCAAAGCGTCTGGGTCCATGCAAAGCCCTCCCAGTGTTTGCTGAGGATGGACCTCAATTTTTGTGTGGCTCTGTCAAATGTTCCAATAAGGCGGGTGATTTGTGGTGGCTTTGGTGTTAGTAGTTCTAGCCTCTCCCTGTGGGTGGCATGTTATGGAAGATAGTGTCTGGATATCCTATTGCCTTGTAGAGTACCCAAGTTTTTTATTATGGTTCAGTAAAATTTTTATTTTCCAAATAGAATCAAGGAGGAGTTACACTGTTCACATGTAAATTATATTTGTAACGCAGTGTGCACGGTGCAGAGGAATCCTATTAAAAACAATGGGACTTTTCTGCATCGGAATTTCCAAACCGAATTTTTCCACCGGATTCCGCTAAGAAATTCTGTTGTGTGAAACTTGTTAAAGGGGTATTCCAGGATTTTTTTTTATTTGACTATGCTACAGGGGCTGTAAAGTTAGTGTAGTTCATAATATAGTGTCTGTACCTGTGTGTGACGGTTTTCTCACAATTCTCCTGTGATTTTCACCCCAGTATTTATTTTTAACAGCATACAAAATGACTGTTGTCTCGGATTTTTCCCAGCTTGCAATGGGGCCGAGACCTGACTTACTAGTCAGCTGATGACAGGGAGCCTGTCTGCTTCAATGGGTGAAGGAATCAATCTGCACCTAATGCAACAGCTGTAGGCACCCTGATTGAAAACCACAGGTCTTTTGTTTCAATGGGTGGGGTGGCTGATGTTTGGGAGGGAGGAAAATGGAATTGTGGGATTTGTAGTCAAAAAAAGAAAAGTCAAACAGGAAATACAAGTTCTCAAAAAGCTGGCCACAGTGTTATGATGATCTCATGACATAGCCATTTAGCCCCAAGACAAGCGCAGATCCTTCCTAAGCATGTCCATTACTGCCTGCCAGGTACATACTAAAATCACCTCATGGTGGATAACCCCTTTAATAATGGAGATCGACTAGGATTAAGTGACCCAAACCAAGGTCAAATTTATCTGACCTTTATCTAAATGTTGTATGCCTCATATAATTACGGTTTGTTGTGGATATTCCGTTTAGCCGTTCTTAGAAAGACTGAATAGTATTTGTATGAAAAGCATTTAGGTGATTTGTCTTGCTATGTTTTAGTAATATACCTCTCCTTGTATTACAGAGACTCTCGGCTTCCAGCATCGGCAAGCTTTCAAGCAAAGACACGGAGAAGCAATTAGATATATCAGGTAAGGTGCTGCCAATAAATGAGGCTGTTTAGTAATCATAGAAGGAAGCACTCTGCGGATTACACTGACTTGAACTGCATCCAAATGGTCGTCTTTTTCTGGAGCTCTTAAGATGTGCGTGCCTGGGACACTGTCCAGATTCTATTTTTAAAACTGGCTGTATAAGAGAAAATCCGAAAGTATTTGTGAAGTCCGGATGTGTCTATTTTCATACAACTCAATAGGAATTATTGTCAATAGGCTGGTGTGCATTGTTGTAGGATTCCGTAGCTATATATTTTGCAAGGCTTCCTCTCTTGTATTTTGCTTTATCTTAAATCACTTTCCATGACAGACTGTCCACTGGATGCAACTTGCATGGCGTCAGTGTATTACTTGGTTGTACGTGTTATTTCCCATGTGTGATGTAGAACAGATAATAGGACAAATAACTTACTATATTAATAATAATAAAAAATATGAGTATTTATGTAGCACCAACAAATTCTGCAGCACTTTTGAGGGTAAAAACAAAGACAAATCAGACATTACGATATTACACACTAAATTTTCAAATAAAAGGAGTAAAGACCCTGCCCACAACAGCTTACAGTCTACGAGAAAGTTTAAAATCTATTTTGGAAGGATCCTATATATTTTTCAGAAATATTAGGAAATTAGGATATCATTAGCTGGCATGCTCGAATTCAGCGGTCTTCAATCTGTGGACCTCCAAAAAACAACTCGCATCATACCATTGGCTGTCTGGGCATTCTGGGAGTTGTAGTTTTGCAACATCTTGAGGTCCACAGTTTGGAGACCACTGCTCTACGCGGATTATGTTGTCGAGGTGATGATCGGTATGTTTTTTTCAGTCTGAACTAAGCATAATTTAAAGAGATGATATAAATAGAAGGTGGACAGTCGGCACTATCTGGATGCCTGCTTTACACCTCCGAGGGGGCCCACTCATCACATAGAAGTAATACATGACACCTCACGGATTGCGTAGAGAAGACTCCGTATTCTTTAACCCCTTAAGGACCAGGTCATTTTATACCTTAAGGACCGGAGCGTTTTTTGCAATTCTGACCACTGTCACTTTAAACATTAATAACTCTGGGATGCTTTTAGTTATCATTCTGATTCCGAGATTGTTTTTTGTGACATATTCTACTTTAACTTAGTGGTAAAATTTTATGGCAACTTGCATCCTTTCTTGGTGAAAAATCCCAAAATTTGATGAAAAAAATGAAAATTTTGCATTTTTCTAACTTTGAAGCTCTCTGCTTGTAAGGAAAATGGATATTCAAAATATATATTTTTTGGGTTCACATATACAATATGTCTACTTTATGTTTGCATCATAAAATTTATGAGTTTTTACTTTTGGAAGACACCAGAGGGCTTCAAAGTTCAGCAGCAATTTTGAAATTTCAAAATCTTCATTTTTTACACTCGCATGTTCTTGTAGACCCAATTTTTGAATTTTTGCAAGGGATAAAAAGGAGAAAATTTTTACTTGTATTTGAAACCCAATTTCTCTCGAGTAAGCACATACCTCATATGTCTATGTTAATTGTTCGGCGGGCGCAGTAGAGGGCTCAGAAGGGAAGGAGCGACAAATGGTTTTTTGGGGGCATGCCGCATTTAGGAAGCCCCTATGGTGCCAGGACAGCAAAAAAAAAAAACACATGGCATACCATTCTGGAAACTAAACCCCTCAGGGAACGTAACAAGGGGTAAAGTGAACCTTAATACCCTACAGGTGATTCACGACTTTTGCATATGTAAAAAATATATATATATTTTTTACCTAAAATGCTTGGTTTCCCAAAAATTTTACAAGGGTAATAGCAGAAAATACCCCCCAAAATTTGAAGCCCAATTTCTCCCGATACAGAAAACACCTCGCATGGGGGTGAAAAGTGCTCTGCTGGCGCACTACAGGTCTCAGAAGAGAAGGAGTCACATTTGGCTTTTTGAAGGCAAATTTTGCTCTGGGGGTATGCCGCATTTAGGAAGCCCCTATGGTGCCAGAACAGAAAAAAAAACACATGGCATACCATTTTGGAAACTAGACCCCTCGGGGAACGTAACAAGGGGTAACGTGAACCTTAATGCCCTACAGGTGTTTCACGACTTTTGCATATGTAAAAAAAAAATTTTTTTTTACCTAAAATGCTTGTTTTCCCAAAATGTTTACGTTTTTAAAAAGGGTAATAGCGGAAAATACCCCCCAAAATTTGAAGTCCAATTTCTCCCGATTCAGAAAACACCCCATATGGGGGTGAAAAGTGCTCTGCTGGCGCACTACAGGTCTCAGAAGAGAAGGAGTAACATTTGGCTTTTTGAAGCAAATTTTGCTCTGGGGGCATGCCGCATTTAGGAAGCCCCTATGGTGCCAGAACAGCAAAAAAAAAAAAACACATGGCATACCATTTTGGAAACTAGACCCCTCGGGGAACGTAACAAGGGGTAATGTGAACCTTAATACCCTACAGGTGTTTCACGACTTTTGCATATGTAAAAAAATATATATATTTTTTACCTAAAATGCTTGGTTTCCCAAAATTTTTACAATTTTAAAAAGGGTAATAGCAGAAAATACCCCCCAAAATTTGAAGCCCAATTTCTCCCGATTCAGAAAACACCCCATATGGGGGTGAAAAGTGCTCTGCTGGCGCACTACAGGTCTCAGAAGAGAAGGAGTCACATTTGGCTTTTTGAAAGCGAATTTTGCTCTGGGGGCATGCTGCATTTAGGAAGCCCCTATGGTGCCAGGTGTTTCACTACTTTTGCATATGTAAAAAAATATATATATATTTTTACCTAAAATGCTTGTTTTCCCCAAAATTTTACATTTTTTAAAAGGGTAATAGCAGAAAATACCCCCCAAAATTTGTTAGGCAATTTCTCCCGAGTACGGCGATACCCCATATGTGGCCCTAAACTGTTGCCTTGAAATACGACAGGGCTCCAAAGTGAGAGCGCCATGAGCATTTAAGGCCTAAATTAGGGACTTGCATAGGGGTGGACATAGGGGTATTCTACGCCAGTGATTCCCAAACACGGTGCCTCCAGCTGTTGTAAAACTCCCAGCATGCCTAGACAGTCAACGGCTATCTGGCAATACTGGGAGTAGTTGTTTTGCAACAGCTGGAGGCTCTGTTTTGGAAACAGTGGCGTACCAGACGTTTTTCATTTTTATTGGGGAGGGGGGTTGTATAGGGGTATGTGTATATGTAGTGTTTTTTACTTTTTATTTTATTTTGTGGTAGTGTAGTGTTTTTAGGGTACAGTCACATGGGCGGGGGGTTGACAGTAGTTTCTTGCTGGCAGTTTGAGCTGCGGCAGAAAATTTGACGCAGCTCAAACTTGCAGCCGAAAACTTACTGTAATCCTCCGCCCATGTGAGTGTACCCTGTACGTTCACATTGGGGGGGGGGGGGGGGTGACATCCAGCTGTTGCAAAACTACAACTCCCAGCATGTACGGTCTATCAGTGCATGCTGGGAGTTGTAGTTTTGCAACCGCTGGAGGTTCCGTTTTGGAAACAGTGGCTTACCAGACGTTTTTCTTTTTTATTGGGGAGGGGGGCTGTGTAGGGGTATGTGTATACGTAGTGTTTTTTACTTTTTATTTTATTGTGTGTTAGTGTAGTGTTTTTAGGGTACAGTCGCACGGGCGGGGGTTCACAGTAGTTTCTCGCTGGCAGTTTGAGCTGCGGCAGAAATTTTGCCGCACCTCAAACTTGCAGCCGGATACTTACTGTAATCCTCCGCCCATGTGAGTGTACCCTGTACATTCACATTGGGGGGGGGGGGGGGGGGGAACATCCAGCTGTTGCAAAACTACAACTCCCAGCATGTACGGTCTATCAGTGCATGCTGGGATTTGTAGTTTTGCAACAGCTGGAGGCACACTGGTTGTGAAACACCGAGTTTGGTAACAAACTCAGTGTTTTGCAACCAGTGTGCCTTCAGCTGTTGCAAAAGCTACAACCCCCAGCATGTACGGACAGCGGAAGGGCATGCTGGGTGTTGTAGTTATGCAACAGCTGGAGGCATACTACTTTGGCTGGGGATGCTGGGGATTGTAGTTATGCAACAGCTGGAGACACACTGGTTTGCTACTTAACTCAGTGTGCCTTCAGCTGTTGCAAAACTACAACTCTCAGCAGTCACAGACAGCCAACGGGCATGCTGGGAGTTGTAGTTATGCAACCACCAGATGCACCACTACAACTCCCAGCATGCACTTTAGCTGATTGTGCAAGCTGGGAGTTGTAGTTATACAACAGCTGAAGGTACACTTTTCCATAGAAAGAATGTGCCTCCAGCTGTTGCAAAACTACAAGTCCCAGCATGCCCATAAGGGAATGCTGGGAGTTGTGGTGGTCTGCCTCCAGCTGTTGCATAACTACAGCTCCCAGCATGCCCTTTTTGCATGCTGGGAGCTGTTGCTAAGCAACAGCAGGAGGCTGTCACTCACCTCCAACGATCCTCGCCGCACAGGTCAATCCCTCGTCGCCGCCGCTGCTCCTGGGGCCCCGATCCCAACAGGGACGTCGGGGATCGGGGTCCCCAGCACCCGGGGTGCACGTCCCGCACCTGCTCACGTCCTCCGGAAGAGGGGCGGAGCGGGTTGCGGGAGTGACACCCGCAGCAGGCGCCCTGATTGGTCGGCCGGTAATCCGTCCGACGAATCAGGGTGATCGTGAGGTGGGACCAGTGCCACCTCACCCCTGCTGGCTCTGGCAGTTCGGGGCCATCTCGGACGGCCCCGATCAGCCAATAATTCCGGGTCACTGGAGACCCGATTGACCCGGAATCCGCCGCAGATCGCTGGACTGAATTGTCCAGCGATCTGCGGCCATCGCCGACATGGGGGGTCATAATGACCCCCCTGGGCGATATGCCCCGATGCCTGCAGAACGATTTCAGCAGGCATCGGGCACCGGCTCCGCTCCAGATGGTTGCGGGGGGCCGGTAAAACACATGACGTTCTCAAGTCCTTAAGGACTCGGAAATGGAGACGTATGAGAACGTCATGTGTCCTTAAGGGGTTAATAATGGAGTAACAATGCTATAAAACAATGCAGCGGTAGCTAGGGACAACGACCGTTTCGCAGGTGCTTCCTGCTTCAACTGGATAACGCAGCAGTAAGTTGTTTTCGGCAGTAGAGGGCCTTTTATAGTTCTTTTTCAAAACTTGCTCTTTGTAAGCCAAGCAAAAAAGGAATGGTGGGCACCACCCTAAATACTCAGTGAGTGTTAATTTGGTGGCCCAGTACGGGAGTTGTTACCCCGTACCCTTGCTGCCCTGTCAGGCAGCCTCCCTGCAGTGTCCCCTGGGCCCCCCCTGCATCTGTTCTACTGTAATTGTATATTATCCCCTATGTTATGTATAAAAGAATGTTGTGATCACCAGTTGACATGTGAGTTGTCATATGATTGTTACCCAGAAGGTATCAATGACCAGGTGACTTAAGGGTGACCAATGGGACCCCTCCAGAGTCTCCCCCATAAAAGCCCTGGGAGGAGTCTCTTCTCGCTCTTATTTCCTGAGTCTTTGCTGAAGTGCAGTCGAGTCTAGGAGTGTGTCTGGAGTCATAAGCACCTCAAGTCACGTCTGCAGCCACAAGATTAAAGTCTACAAGTAAGCTTAAGTCACAGCTTAGTCTGTCTCTAGTCAAGTCAGTCACTGTCATCTATTGTCAAGTCAACGCACCCTGTGCTAAATTGTCCAAAACCACTGCAGGTCCCAGCAAGCCCTTAAAGGGGTATTCCAGGAATTTTTTTTGTTTGACTATGCTACAGGGGCTGTAAAGTTAGTGTAGTTCATAATATAGTGTCTGTACCTGTGTGTGATGGTTTTCTCACAATTCTTCTGTGATTTTCACCCCAATATTTATTTTTATCAGCATACAAAATGACTGTTGTCTCAGATTTTTCCCAGGTTGCAATGCGGCCAAGACCTGACATCACTAGTCAGCTGATGACAGGGAGCCTGTCTGCTTCAATGGGTGGAGGGATCGCTTGGTGGGAGGGATCAATCTGCAACTAATACAACAGCTGTAGGCACCCTGATTGAAAACCACAGGTCTAAATAGATGCAGCTCATTTATGTTTCAATGGGTGGGGTGGCTGATGTGTGGAAGGGAGGAAAATGAAATTATGGGATTTGTAGTAAAAAAAAAAGAAAACAAACATGAAATACCAGTTCACAAAAAGCTAGCCACAGTGTTATGGTAATCTCATGAGATAGCCATTTAGCCCCAAGACAAGGGCAGATCCTTCCTAAGCATGTCCATTACTGTCTGCCAGGTACCTACTAAAATCACCTTATGGTGGATAACCCCTTTAAGGTACCTGAAGTCACTGGTCACCTCCGTGGGCCCGGCTACACTGTATGGACTGTACCATCTGTCACTCAGTAAAGCTACCGTTGTCCGTAACTTGCCGTCGGAGTCATTATTGCCCCCATGCCTAGCCCAGGATCCAGTGATATACCTTCGGGTGGTATTAAGGATAATTACAAATGGCAGGTCCATTTGTTAATTTTTCTTTCGATTTTAGTATTGGGTGATAGGACGACACCACCAAAGCAGAGTTCACGGACAATATATAGATTGAGTACCTCCAACTATCTGCTTTTCTCCGGTATTGAGGATAATCCAAACCCTGGCTTCACGAATATGAAGGGGTTAATGCCATCTGCCCCTAGGGTAATTCCATCTGCCCTGCATCTCACACTCCATACCACACTAATCTATAGAACAGCGCTCTGGTATCTACAGCGCTTCCATAGACAGTGCACATAGTGCATGCCGACCCACCACTCCATACAGCAGAGAGAGAGTCTGGGTATACCCTTTTAGAACCTTCCACCATTTCTTGGCCCCTCTTTTGACCCCTTCTATTTCATCAATATCTTTGTGCAGTTGTGTTCTCCCGATCTGGATACAGTATTCCACACGTGGACTCACTAGAGCTCTATACAGCAGGATCACAAACTCCCTCTTATTACTGTTATACCTCTAGCTATACAGCCAAGCATTGTATATTTCCTGTCCCCATTGTATTGTAACTACTGTGTCCCAGCAACCTTGACATTTATAGCCATGCCTATATAATGTTTTGGGTACTGTAGTTGTAAGTTTTATTAACAATCTAATGAATGACCGTTCTTGAGTCATATTAAATTGTGAAACAAAATCTGAAATTCATAAAGGTGCAATATTGGCATCATGGACTGTGTATTTTGGAATCAAACTACAGTATTTTGTCAAAAAGACTGTAATTTTGTATTGTTTTCCAAGACTGAATCTGGCTGAACAAATTAAAGTTTGCATTTTCAACATGTAATGCCACAATAAAGCGTGTTGCCAAATACATTCACATGAGCTTAAATGGGTTATCAAGGCATAGAAAAACAGAGCTAATTTCTCCAAAAAAAAAAGCACCAAACATGTCCTCAGATTGTGTGTGACATTACAACTTGACTCTATTCACTTCAATGGAATTTAGCTGCAATACCACACACATCTACATAAGTAAGACCAACAATACTTATAAATCACTTAATACAGGTAAAGACAACTAAAGCATAATAAACCTACAATAACCTTACCCCTAAGTATAATGAAGTAGACACAAATTATATACCAAATAGGTATCAAAATTAAGTTTATTGAATATACACAGAATACTACAAAAACAACAAAAAGAATCCCAACCCTAAAAAACATAAATACTCAGGCAAGGTTAAAAACATGCAGTGGGGGAACACCGAGTAGAAATCTTTTACATAGTTAGTATAGCAAAGTAAATTCACACAGGGTATTCATAAGGTATCTCCTTCAATGTATAATGGAAGAAATGGTGGCAGCACTAAGATAATACAAAAGTGCTCAATATGCAGTTAATAAAAAATAAGGTGCAAATGTGCATATATATGTAATGCAAAATTCATATGCAAGTGCCCATGTAAACAATACTAAGCCAATTGCACCAAAATAGTTACATGTTATGAATATTCTGCAGCACAAAGTGATACCAACCACAATAGGTAGCGTGGCCTACTCCGGTGTTCCCCAACCTCACACTCCGACGCGTTTAGCCCTGCTTTGTCCGGGAGTGATGACCCCATTATACTTGGTGTTAAGGTTATTGTTGGTTTATAATACCACACACAGCCTGAGGACAGGTGTGATGCTGTTTTTTTTTTTTTTTTTAAGAAATCAGCTATGTTTTACTTTAAAGCTATTATCCCCTTTCCATAGAAGAGGATATAACTAGCAGGTTGGTGGAAGTCCAAAGATTGGAACCCCCACCAATCACAAAAACAGAGGTGAAATGTCCCACAAAGTAAACAGAGTGCAACGTGCATGCATGGCCAGTACTCTATTCATTGTCTATAGGGTTTCCAAACACTGTGGTTCATGTGCTACTGGTGGTTGTCGGCAGGGCCGGATCATCATTGGCGCTCATGGAGTGCTTGCTCCGGGCCCCATGTCCACAGGGGGCCCCCGTCACATTCGGGACATCCCTGTGTCCCAAAAAATCTTTTCAGGACACAAGAATGTCCCGGCGGTTACCTCTCTGCGGTGGTCCCTGCGTTAACTTTAAAAACGCAGGGGCCGAGGGGAGGTAGCGCACGCAGGGACGTCACTGACGTCCCGTGCGTGCGCCCATAGGAGAAAAGCGGAGCGGAGTGGAGCATCGAGGAGGATGCGCGCGCATGGTAAGTTACCAGCGGCACGTTATCTTCAGTGTTCTGACCTCCGCTCCTTCGGTCCCGGGGAACTACTGCTATGGCCCATAGGCCATAGCAGTAGATCGTGACCCCGGTCCCCGGACCGGTGGTCGGAAAACTGAAGTGGGGCAGTAAACAGGCATACAGCCTCCAGCCATACACTGTATATGGCTGATGGCTGTATGTCTGTGGGGGAACTGTACTGAACCTAATGTGGGGGAACTATACTGCACCTAATGTGGGGGAACTATACTGCACCTAATGTGGGGAACTATACTGCACCTAATGTGGGATACTATACTGCCAACCTAATGTGGGAAACTATACTGCACCTAATGTGGGGGAACTCTACTGCACCTAATGTGGGGAACTATACTGCACCTAATGTGGGGAACTATACTGCACCTAATGTGGGGAACTATACTTCACCTAATGTGGGGGAACTATACTGCGCCTAATGTGGGGGAACTATACTGCGCCTAATGTGGGGGAACTATACTGCGCCTAATGTGGGGGAACTATACTGCGCCTAATGTGGGGAACTATACTTCACCTAATGTGGGGGAACTATACTGCGCCTAATGTGGGGGAACTATACTGCACCTAATGTGGGGGAACTATGCTGCACCTAATGTGGGGGAACTATGCTGCACCTAATGTGGAAAACTATACTGCACCTAATGTGGAAAACTATACTGCACCTAATGTGGGGGGACTGTACTGCACCTAATGTGGGGGGACTGTACTGCACCTAATGTGGGGGAACTGTACTGCCAGCCTAATGTGTGGGGACTTATACTGCCAACCTAATGTGCGGGGACGTATACTGCCATCCTAATGTGTGGGGACTTATACTGCCAACCTAATGTGGGGGAACTACAACCTAATGCAGGGAAACTATACTGCCAACCTAATGTGGGGGGAACTCTACTGCACCTAATGTGGGGGAACTTTACTGCACCTAATGTGGGGGAACTGTTAGGGGGGGGACCCCAGAATAATGAAGTGCTCAGTCTTCCAGGCAGCCTTAATCTGGCCCTGGTTGTCAGACAGTAAAATAGACTGGGAAATATACATTGTATACTCCCTTACACCCTTTTCTAGCTGGGGATGATCTAAGTGGGACCCTATACCCAATTTATACTATGTATCAGGCCTGTAGGCACAGAATCACTCCACTTATTGCATCTTAAGGGGTTGTCCAGGATTAGAGAAACACAGTTTCTTTCTTCTTCAGCATGACCCCATTTACTTCAGTGGAACTGAGCTGCTGTATCGTATACGACCTGAGGACAAGAGTGGTGCTGTTTCTGGAATAAAGGAGCAATGTTTATTCTAAGGCTTCTTTCACACTGATGTTTGCGCCTGTCAATATACCAGCCGTTAGAAGATAGCAGGAGAAAAATTTGTGGTTGCGGCGTCTTTTTCTCCTGCTATCTTCTGGCGGAATAAAGGGAGTCATAACAGTCGTTAGAGAAATCCCATTAAAGTGAATGGGATCCTCTTTGGCCGTTATTGTAATGGAGTCATAACGGATGTTAATGGCACTAAAAGTGAAAAAAAAAAAAAAAGCCCTTAGCGTCCATTGGTAACAGAGCCTCGTACGTAGTGTGAAAGAAGCCGAAGTGTCATGCATGCTGTTTAAAATGACTGTCTGGTCTTATAAAACATTTCACAATATTGCTGAGCGCATTCTCTGCAGCCTCCACTTTGTACCTTTTGTATTTGTCTCCCATTGCTCTGCTTTTATAGTGTTTTTTTTTATTTATTTTACAGAATTCTGTGGTCTGAGTTTGCAGGTTAATGGTCACAAATTTGAAGCTGAGTTTCCTTTTCCAACGAACATGTTACTGTAGAATCTCCCAATAGCGGACACTCACAGGGAAAACAAAAGTGTCCGCTATTGAGAGATGTCCCCTATTGGGAAAAAAGGCTAGAAAGCTTTTTAAATAACTGAATACTGTTCTGTACTCACTCCAGAGTGTAATTACTTATGAAACACAAACATATTACTGTAGAATCTCCCAGTGCCGTTAATTTACCCCAACTCTTGATTCTTCCAATGCCACTTCATACCCCCCCCTTGAACCACCTCCGCCACATTATTTCCCCTTGACCCCCCCTCTGCTATTTAATTCCCCCTTTATTCCCCTGTGCCACTTTATACCCCATGTGCCAAATCACCCCCCCCTTATCCCATGTGCCACATCATTTCCCCTTGATCCCCCCCCCATGACATTTTATTCCCACTTTATTACCCACTGTGCAAATTCATCACCCCCTCTTTACCATCCCTGTGCCATTTCATCCCCCTATGTCATTTCTGATCTCCCCCTGTGCCATTTCATTCCCTATTTATCCCCCTTGCCACTTAATATTCCCCCTGTGGCCTGTGCCAAATCATCCCCCCTTTACCCCTTGTGCCACATCACTTTTCGCCTTCCCTCCTCCCCCTGTTGTTCTTGTCTGGCCAGCAGGCTCAAGTGCAGGGAATCCCAGCAGGTTTGACGTTCTCCTGATATCTTTTCCTCACTCACTGAGAGGCTGTGAGCAGCGTGTGAAGTTAGTCAAACCCGCTGAGAGCTCCTGCACCTGAGCCTGCTGGCCTGGTAAGAAGTAGAACAGGTTGAGGAGGTAAGAGAAAAAGTGATGTGGCACAAGGAGTAAGGGGGGGGGGATGATTTGTCTCAGGGGGGCTGAAATCACAAAGGGGGAAAGAACATGGGGTGGTAAAGAGGAGGTGGTGAATTTGCACAGTGGGTAATAAAGTGGGAATGAAATGGCATGGGGGGGTGGCCAAGGGGAAATTATGTGGCACAGGTGGTAATAAAGGGGGGATGATTTGGCACAGGGGGGATACAGTGGCAATGGGGGATCAGAGGGGGGTGAATGATGTGGCCGGCAGACATACAGAAGCAGGATACCACTGTTTAAACAGCAGTCTTCTGCTTCTGTGCTGGGATTGTTGCAGGGGAGTGCAGCACGGGCCAGGGACCCTGGGAGCCCAGGCCCCCTAATGGGATATTGGCTGTACAGTCGCCCTGTATACAAGGTAGGCCCGCTCATAAGTCTGGTTGTCCCTTATTGGAAGTGTGTTGTCCCCTATTGGATGTGTCTATGTCCACTATTGGGAATGCGGAGGGTGCAAGTACATTGACTCTTCTGAGGAATAAAAAAAACACTGTTCGCTGTTGGGAGATGTCCCCTATTGGGAATGGTCCGCTAAGGTAGATTTTACTGTATATAACAGAATGCTCACATAATCTTATTATATATTCTTCACACCGGCCCCCAGTTTGCAGCTTCACTTAAAACATTTGATTCCTCCAATGTAATGTATCACTCCTCTGATCTTTAGAGCCCTTATTTTGTTACTCTCCCACTACCAGTATCTATTTAATTTGATTTACAGCGTACGCTCAGCTACATTGGAGGGTCGGCCGTGCGATGTGTATTTTCTTTGTAAATGTCAGCCTATATGTGTCCAGTGTTTGCTGCCAACTGTAGGACAAAATAATAGAAACCAGTGGAGTCCCAATAATGTTTGGCCCAGAATACAAGGGCTGCTTTGTGTGCTTCTCATTTAAAACAAAAGTGATGTAATGTGCAGAACAGAGGCTGCAGTGTTCACACAGAACCAAGGATGGGAAAACTGCTGGGAACATAGGGAAAGTCACCCTGAATCTTCTTCAAAGTATTATGGTCACAGCTGTAGAATTTAAGTCCTATCTGTCCTATAGTAAATCCCATCATAGGCAGTTCCTTTTACTAGACAGCACAAAAAAAGAATTTAGCATTTCAGCAAATTAAGATTAATGATAACAGAATTGTAGACAAGCTTTCCATTATCTGGGGCAAAGATTCAGTGCCCTTAACCATCTTGAGGCAGAATTGGCTCTTCCCCTGACATCTATCACCTGAGGAAAATGCTCAAACTCCACCCACCAATGCCCCAAGTTATAGAAATGTCCAATCTACTTTTATTAGCGAATAATGTAGAGGTTCTTGTATTTGCATTCTGCTTACCTGTTGTAGCTGATGCAGCAGGCATGAAATTGGCTCATTTGTTGTTTGAAGTTTTTTCATTTAAATGGGCACACTCATTTTTGCTATTACACTCCTTATGGTAAATAAAGAAATATTTCTAATATACATTGTTTAAACTTTGTTTTAATTGTGTTTGAAAAAGCTGCCACTAGGTGTCTCCCTTCTTGTCCTGAGCACATTTCCCCCCATCTCCTGCACAGACTTTGGACTCCTGCTGGCCTGGCAGAAGTCCAAAATCAGGAAATGCATTCTGGAGTGCTGAGGGGTGGGTGGTGTATTGGTGGGGGTGGTGTGGGGTGTGCAGCCTTAGCCAATCATAGCTCATCTCTCACACTGAACTGCTCTGGGCTGTGTGTAGCAGAATGAGGGAGGAAGTTCTCCCCTGTATGGCTTCAGATGATGTCAAGCCTGCTGGAGAATGCCCCTTCCCAGTGTGACTGAGACTGAGCATAATAATAAAAATAAAGTCAGGGGGTGGTTAATCATGATGGGGACAGTGCACTGGGAGGATTATAAAACTTAACAAGATCATGAGAGGTACTCTTTTTAAGTGATTCTGTAATGCAGCCCACATTTTACATGAATCCTCTGGCTTTGGGTGGGGTGTTCAGCCAGGTATACTCATTAGACTCGAGGTTGGGTGTGGTTCTGCAGCTCTGTTCCTATGAAGTAAATGGAGTCAAGCTGTAATACCACACACAACCTGGGAACAGATGTGGGCCTGTTTTTGAAAGAAATTTGCTCTGTTTTTCTATTCCTGGATAACCCTTTAAAGTCTGTAGGCTGTGTTCGCACATTGCATTTCTATTGCATTTTTTTTTTTTTTACACATTTTGACAGTTTTTACTGCAATTTTTCAAAAAAGTTAAAATTACAGCTGAAACACAGTAAAAAAAAAAAAATCAATGTGTGAATACAGCCTCAAAGGAGGGTTATAACTACTATATATCCTGATACCATAGAAAAATATGATGGAGCTGAGAGTGCTGGGGAGGAATTTGGGAGCTAATAGGTAATGATATCCTGATGGACTAAAATCCTGTTCTTACACATTAACCCCTTAACCCCTTAAGGACTCAGCCCATTTTGGCCTTAAGGACTCAGACAATTTAATTTTTACGTTTTCATTTTTTCCTCCTCGCCTTCTAAAAATCATAACTCTTTTATATTTTCATCCACAGACTAGTATGAGGGCTTATTTTTTGCGTGACCAGTTGTCCTTTGTAATGACATCACTCATTATATCATAAAATGTATGGCGCAACCAAAAAACACTATTTTTGTGGGGAAATTAAAACGAAAAACGCAATTTTGCTAATTTTGGAAGGTTTTGTTTTCACGCCGTACAATTTCTGGTAAAAATGACATGTGTTCTTTATTCTGAGGGTCAATACGATTAAAATGATACCCATTATTATATAGTTTTATATTATTGTTGCGCTTAAAAAAAATCACAAACTTTTTAACCAAATTAGTACGTTTATAATCCCTTTATTTTGATGACCTATAACTTTTTTATTTTTCAGTATAAGCGGCGGTATGGGGGCTCATTTTATGCGCCATGATCTGTACTTTTTTTTGATACCACATTTGTATATAAAAAACTTTTAATACATTTTTTATAATTTTTTTTTTTAATAAAATGTATTAAAAAAGTAGGAATTTTGGACTTTTTAAAATTTTTTTCGTTCACGCCGTTCACCGTACGGGATCATTAACATTTTATTTTAATAGTTCGGACATTTACGCACGCGGCGATACCAAATATGTCTATAAAAAATGTTTTTTACGCTTTTTGGGGGTAAAATAGGAAAAAACGGACGTTTTACTTTTTTATTGGGGGAGGGGATTTTTCACTTTTTTTTTACTTTTACTTTTACATTTTTTTACATTTTTTTTTACACTTGAATAGTCCCCATAGGGGACTATTCATAGCAATACCATGATTGCTAATACTGATCTGTTCTATGTATAGGACATAGAACAGATCAGTATTATCGGTCATCTCCTGCTCTGGTCTGCTCGATCACAGACCAGAGCAGGAGACGCCGGGAGCCGCACGGAGGAAGGAGAGGGGACCTCCGTGCGGCGTTATGAATGATCGGATCCCCGCAGCAGCGTTGCGGGCGATCCGATCGTTCATTTTAATCGCGAACTCCCGCAGATGCCGGGATCTGTATTGATCCCGGCACCTGAGGGGTTAATGGCGGACGCCGGCGAGATCGCGGGCGTCGGCCATTGCCGGCGGGTCCCTGGCTGCGATTAGCAGCCGGGATCAGCCGCGCATGACACGGGCATCGCTCCGATGCCCGCGGTTATGCTTAGGACGTAAATGTACGTCCTGGTGCGTTAAGTACCACCTCACCAGGACGTACATTTACGTCCTGCGTCCTTAAGGGGTTAAGGACCCAGCCATTTTACACCTTAGGACCGGCCATTTTTTGCACATCTGACCACTGTCACTTTAAACATTAATAACTCTGGAATGCTTTTAGTTATCATTCTGATTCCGAGATTGTTTTTTCGTGACATATTCTACTTTAACTTAGTGGTAACATTTTTTGGTAACGTGCATCCTTTCTTGGTGAAAAATCCCAAAATTTGATGAAAAATTTGAAAATTTAGCATTTTTCTAACTTTGAAGCTCTCTGCTTGTAAGGAAAATGGATATTCCAAATACATTTTTTTTATTCACATATACAATATGTCTACTTTATGTTTGCATCATAAAATTGATGAGTTTTTACTTTTGGAAGACACCAGAGGGCTTCAAAGTTCAGCAGCAATTTTCCCATTTTTCACAAAATTTCCAAACTCACTATTTTTCAGTGACCAGTTCAGGTTTGAAGTGGATTTGAAGGGTCTTCATCTTAGAAATACCCCACAAATGACCCCATTATAAAAACTGCACCCCCCAAAGTATTCAAAATGACATTCAGTCAGCGTTTTAGCCCTTTAGGTGTTTCACAGGAATAGCAGCAAAGCGAAGGAGAAAATTCACAATCTTCATTTTTTACACTCGCATGTTCTTGTAGACCCAATTTTTGCATTTTTACAAGGGGTAATTGTAGCCCAATTTCTCTCGAGTAAGCACATACCTCATATGTCTATGTAAAGTGTTCGGCGGGCGCAGTAGAGGGCTCAGAAGCGAAGGAGCGACAAGGGGATTTTGGAGAGTACGTTTTTCTGAAATGGTTTTTGGGGGGCATATTGCATTTAGGAAGCCCCTATGGTGCCAGAACAGCAAAATAACCCCACATGGCATACCATTTTGGAAACTAGACCCCTTGAGGAACGTAACAAGGAATTAAGTGAGCATTAATAGCCCACAGGGGTTTCACGACTTTTCCATATGTAACATTTTTTTTATTTATTTTTTCACTAAAATGTGTTTCCCCCAAAATTTCACATTTTTGCAAGGGTTAATAGCAGAAAATACCCCCCAAAATTTGTAACCCCATCTCTTCTGAGTATGGAGGTACCCCATAAGTTCCCCTTAAGATCACTACGGGCGAACTACAATGCTCAGAAGAGAAGGAGTAATATTTGGCTTTTTGAGAGCAAATTTTGCTAGGGGGGCATGTCGCATTTAGGAAGCCCCTATGGTGCCAGAACAACAAAATAACCCCACATGGCATACCATTTTGGAAACTAGACCCCTTGAGGAACGTAACAAGGAATTAAGTGAGCCTTAATACCCCACAGGGGTTTCACGACTTTTCCATATGTACGTTTTTTTAATTTTTTTTTCACTAAAATGTGTGTTTACCCCCAAATTTCAAATTTTTGCAAGGGTTAATAGCAGTAAATACTGCCCAAAATTTGTAACCCCATCTCTTCTGAGTATGGAGGTACCCCATAAGTGGACGTCAAGTGCACTGCAGGAGTGCCACAATGCTCAGAAGAGAAGGAGTCACATTTGCAAACTTTGCTGAAATGGGGGGGACATGTCGCATTTGGGAAGCCCCTATGGTGCCAGGACAGCAAAAAAAAAACACATGGCATCACATTTTGGAAACTAGACCCCTTGAGGAACGTAACAAGGAGTAAAGTAAGCCTTAATACCCCACAGGGGTTTCACGACTTTTGCATATGTAAAATAAAAAAAGAAAAATTTCACTAAAATGTGGGCTTTCCCCCAAATTTTACATTTTTACAAGGGTTAATAGCAGAAAAGACACCCCAAAATTTGTAAATACATTTCTTTGGAATAAGGACATACCTTAATTTTTTATGATTTTCTCTCCGCGGGTGCACACCAGGTCTTGGAGTGGGAAGTCAGTCAGGGGCCTTGAGCTTATTATAGCAGCCAGGATGTGGGATCCCCCCTCAAGGAGCATTAATGGGGGGGAGCACTGAGCCCTAAAATAGGGGAACACTATGGGGGACAACGGGCCGTAACTGGGGTAGACAGGTGGGGTACAGAGGCCCGTAATATGGAGTACAGTGGGCCAGAAAACTATAAATCATAAAATAATAAAACAGGATATGTTCCCAGAATGATGACCCAAAGCATAGCCAAAACTAAAAAAAATATGCCCGCCCCAAACCCTATGCTCTGAGTCATCATTCTGGGAATGTGATGTGTGTGGCCGTCCCTAACCTGTTGCCTCAAATGCGCACCCCGCTCAGGTGGAGAGAGAGCGCTGCGCATTTGAGGCAACATAAAAAGTCCCCGATGATAGTGACTCAGTGACCTATGACCCATTTTTGAAAAAATACCCCCAGAGGTCTTATCAGGTTTTTTTTTTTTTTTTTTAGTTTTTTTGGGGCAATTTAGTGATTTATGGGGATTATATTTTGGAATGTACTCTGGACTTGGTACATTGGTCAAATTATGGAAAATTAAAATGAAAAGGGAAAATTTAGGGCTCCATGGAAGTGTGATACTCCCTGAAGCAGCCTATGCAGAGGCCCGGATTATCTGGGCAAGTGTCACATTGGTACCTGGTGTCCCTCCGAATCCCCCTCCTGTAACACACTCTGCATTTTTTCTGGGATCGCCCCTTCTTTCCACTGTGGGGGATCTCACCTGGAAAGTGTTGGCCTGGGACGATCCTGGCGCCTATAACTCCAGACCCTTGGGAAGTCCGGCCTGCTCTTTCCCGGTCAGCAAAGATCAGGAACCTTAGGACTTCTTCTTGGTACTGGAGAAATGTCCCTGTGTTGCCAGCGTACTGGGATAGTACAAAAGCATTGTACATGGCAACCTGTACCAAGTAGACCGCAACTTTTTTGTACCATGCCCTTGTTTTCCGCATGGCGTTATATGGCTTGAGGACTTGATCAGAGAGATCAACTCCCCCCTTATACCGATTATAGTCCAGAATACAATCGGGCTTGACGACCGGTCCCGCGGTACCTCGCACAGGGACAGGGGTGCTGCCATTCCCATGAATAGTGGTGAGTATAAGGACATCCCTCTTATCCTTATACCTGACCGACAACAGGTTATCATGGGTCAGGGCACGGGACTCACCCTTGGGGATAGGCGTCTTAACAAAATTTAGAGGGAGGCCTCTCTGATTCTTCCGCACGGTCCCACAAGCGGACGTGGATCTGGCGGAAAGGGATTTGAACAGAGGGATGCTGGTATAAAAGTTGTCCACGTATACGTGGAAACCCTTATCCAGCAATGGGTGCATAAGGTCCCAAACGATTTTCCCGCTAACACCCAGAGTGGGGGAACAATCTGGGGGTTCAATACGGGAATCTCGTCCCTCATATACTCTAAACCTGCAAGTGTACCCGGAGGTACTCTCGCAGAGTTTATAGAGCTTCACGCCATACCACGCCCGCTTTGAGGGAATATACTGGCGGAAGATGAGTCTCCCCTTAAAACTGATGAGAGACTCATCTACCGAGAGGTCCCTGAGCGGTACGTAGGCCTCCAAAAATTTGGCCCCAAAGTGATCGATGACCGGCCTCACTTTGTAAAGCTGGTCATGGGTGGGATCACCTCGGGGCGGACATGCCGCATTATCTGCATAATGCAGGCATTTCCGAAACGCCTCGTACCGCTTCCGTGTCATCGCCATACTGTAAAGCGGGGGCTGGTATAGAAAGTCCCCGCTCCAGTAATGACGGACACTTGTTTTTTTGTCCAGGCCCATATGCAGCGTGAGGCCCCAAAATGTCCTCATTTCCGCTGCATCAATGGCGCGCCATTCATTAGACCTGGCCAAAAAGGAATCGGGGTGGTGGGCAATGAACTGCTGGGCGTACACGTTTGTTTGCTCCACCATTAGATTGACCAGGCTGTCACTGAAAAGAAACTTTAAAAAGTCCAGATCAGTGAACCCAGCCGTGTCAATCCGGATTCCTGAGTCGCCAACTCAGGAATCCGTGGCTGATAACCCCGTGGGGGGCTCCAGACAGGGTCAGCGGAAGGGGGCTCCGCTGCACTTGTCTGGGGGGCCGGACTCCTATTACGAGCAGCATTGCCACTCGTACCAGTGTCGGCCACTGGGTCACTCTCATGGGGGGTGCGTGGCCTTGCCTGGCGGCGTCTCCGCCGCCGTACAGGGGACTCATCATCACTGCTAGATGATGAGGAGGGCGATGAAGAACACAAAAAGTTGGATCTTCATCGTCCTCACTGCCAGATTCGGAGTCGGAGGCTAAAAAGCGTAAGCCTCCACTACCGAAAATGCCCGGCGGGCCATCGCCTTTTTTCTATGTTGGCGGGAGGGGGGGGGTCAGTGGCGGGGGGAGGGGGTGTGTGCGGGGGTGGGGCGGGGAAGTATGTACTGTGTGGTGCTTGGTGTAAAAAGTGTAATAACAGTAATATAAAAAAAAAAGCTGTAACAAAAAAAAAATGGGGTGGCGCACGCAGCTCCCTGAACCCCTAATAGGACCCGGGGTAAGGGATTAGACCCTAATAGGACCCTGGGGGACCTATTAGGGGGTCAGGGGGGAGATTTTTTTTTATTAAAAAAATAAAAATAAAATCTGCGGCCCAAAAAAAAAAGGGGGTGGCACACGCAGCTCCCTGAACCCCTAATAGGACCCGGGGTCAGGGATAAGACCCTAATAGGACCCTTGGGGACCTATTAGGGGGTCGGGGGGGGGGTACTTTTTTTAAAACTTTTTTTTACACTGTGTTACTTATTTGCTCCTACCTGTCTCTGCACTCAGCTTTCCCTATTCTACAGCTCCTGAGGGGCTCCGGAGCTCTGAGAGGGGATCAACGGTCCTCTTCCTGCTGCTGCACCCGCTGACTGGACGAAAACAGCGGGTCCAGCAGTGGGAAGGGACCGTTAACCCCTCCTCTGCTGCTCTGCTATTGGCCGGACGATCAACGGCCAATAGCAGCGTTGCTGGGGCGGTGACAGTATTGTCACCGCTCCCCAGCAACTGCAGGTGATTGGCGGTGTAATTGTACACCGCCGATCACCATTTATTTCCAGGTCATCGGGTCACAAGTGACTCGAATGACCCGAATCGCCGAAGATCGCTTGCGTGATTTCGCAAGCGATCTCCGATGATCGCCGACATGCGGGGGTCCCGGGACCCCCCTCGGCATTTGCACGGCATGCCTGCTGAAGGATATCAGCAGACATGCCGTTCCGATCTCTGCCTGGCGCACGGCAGGGATCGGAAAACGCCAGGACGTACGGGGACGTCCTGGGTCCTTAAAGCACAGGGTGCGGGGACGTCCCCGTACGTCCTGGGTCCTTAAGAGGTTAAACGGGTACTCTGCTACTTAAAAACCTACCCCCTATCCACAGGATAGAGGATAAGGGTCTGATCGCAGGGGTCCAACCGATTGCACCCCTTCTCTTCCCATGGATGGAGCAGAGACTGCTCCCTATACAGAGCTGTGCCGACCACTGTACGAAGTGGTATTCAACACTCCCCCTCACTGCATCTCTGTGGAGAAGCATAGAGGGGCGTATTGACCACCGCTTCACGTAGTGGTCGACACAGCTTCATTCATTGGAAGAGCCGGGGTGTGGGGCAGGAGAATGTGGTGGGTCACAGAGGTTGAACCCCCCATGGTCCAATACTTATCACCTATCCACAAGGATCGGCGTACCCCTTTAATCATTGTGATTTTCAGTGGGTCAGACCACCATGACCAAGTTACAGTTATAAAACACAAAGATGCAACTGCACTGGAATAAAACACATGGGGGGAGATTTATCAAAACCTGTGCAGAGGAAAAGTTGCCCAGTTGCCCATAGCAACCAATCAGATTTCTTCTTTCATTTTGCAGAGGCCTTTATAAAAATGAAAGTGATCTGATTGGTTGCTATGGGCAACTGGGCAACTTTTCCTCTGGACAGGTTTTGATAAATCTCCCTCATGGTGCTGTATGACTAGTTATGGGGAGTATGCATGATATGGGCAAAAAAAAAAAAACACTCTAGTGCTTCAATAATCTATCAATTCTTTAAAGTTTTCAATTGAGTCCTAATATTGTAATATGTTGTCTTTAAAATGTCAGTCCCCAAAAGCTGTTCTCTGGGACAAGGGTTGCAGGGTGGGCCTGCGTTACTTTCCTATAATCTGTGTTTCTGACAAACAGGTCTAAGTGGAAATTACCCGTCATCTGCATTGTTGTTGTGTATCTTGTTCTTTTACTAGAAATTATTGTCCAAGCTTATGTCGCAGCCAAAGGATTGTTCCTAATAAATCACTCTTTCCTGTCCCTTCTCTTCTTTATCAGTCTTTAATTGTTTAATAGAGAGGATATAGATATTTGACATATCTGGAGGATATCCTGGAGCGAGGCACAGACTTGTATACATGTTTGGCCATAGGGATATTACCGTGGGTCCTTTGGTGTTGATTTTATTATTTTTTAGTTAGTATTACATAAAACAGCCATGATGTTATTCTGCCACACGACAATATTGTGGTCAGTAGTTTGCATCAGCATTTGTAAGCTGAACTTAGAACGGTCTGTCCTGTGTTTTGGACCCACTTCTGGTTTGGCTTCATAATACTGATACAGAATACTAACCAAAATGCTGCCATGAATGTGGCCTAAAACCACTGATAGTGAATAACATCAGTCATCTTATTATGATGGCATATGTCAAGAGGTGGGATATATTAGGGAGCAACTCAACAGTCAGTTCTTTTCATTCGTGTTGGAAACAGGTAAAATGGGCAAATGTAAAGATCTGAAGGACTTTGACAAGAGCCACATTGGGATGGAAAGATGACTATTCGGGGATCTATAAAATGGCAGGACTTGTGGGGGGATTCCAGTATGCAGTGGTTAGTACCTTCCAAAATTTGCTTGTTCATCTGGTCCGATCCCACAGAAGAGCTGTTGTAGTACAGATTGCTGAAAAGAGTTATTATTGGCTATGGTAAAACGGTGCCTGTGCAATATGTCAAAAGTTTATTTAAATGACAGTAGTGCTTTATAGGGGTACTCCACTGGCCAGCGTTCAGAACATTTCGTTCTGAACGATGTGTGCGCGCTGAGGAGGTCGACCACACCCCCTCGTAACGTCACACTACACCCCCTCAATGCAAGTCTATGGGAGGGGGCGTGACGGCCATCACGCCCCCTCCAATAAAATTGCATTGAGGGGGTGTGGCGTGACATAATGAGGGGGCATGGGCGACCCCCACAGCACGCACACAGCGTTCAGAACTAAATGTTCCGAATGCTGGCCAGTGGAGTACCCCTTCAAATGATGTCTGTAAGCTATATTAGCTGCTAGGAGCTACAGAAAACTGTATCTTTTCTGGAGCTGAGGGTGGTTGCCATACATGGTTGCCATACCATACTGAAGGTGATTGCCATACATAAAATTGCCTTTTTCTCCGCCAAGTGTCAAGTAGATGGACCGTACTTCTCAAGTGCCACAGTCTCGCATGCCTCTTCAACTTCTCTCACCTACCTGCCCTTCCTTGGTTAATGTGCAGACCTTGGTATATCAGTCAAGGAGGGGTTGGGAGGTTAGGGTGAGAAAGGAGGTGTGCTAGGCTGTGGCACTTGAGCAGCTTGCCTCCGCCTTCTTGACACTTGGCATAGGAAAGGTACAGTTTGCTATTGTAACATTGTCTGCAGCTTTTATCAGCAAATACTGCCGACAGATTCCTTTTAATGTTATGCTAGATCAGTGTACAGGTTGTCTCAAAAGTAAGAGAAATGCATATGGCTGATGAACTCCAGATAACCGCCACGACCTAACAGTTTGTGTCTAAAATTTTCTTACCATCTGCCAAATTGGTTTTAATCTTCATGGGTGTTTTCTTACTTTACTATTTGTTGGATACGTTCATCATTTTTATTTTTTATTTTATCTTCGAGATAAAACCTTTGTTAACTCGAGACTGTCTTCACCAGTTTTGCCCATTTGGATGGTGTATTCTGTCCAATAATAAATCTGTTGTGTACCTTCCATACTCTAGGATTTGGCTCTCGATAGCCTCTCTGTATCGCTTTTATCTAAGATTAATTTCTCCTATATGGGCAATAAAACCCATCATTGTTTACTGCATAAGAATGAGAATGTTGACCTCTCACTCCTGACATTCCATTACGTGAAGAGAAAACCATGGAAACACGGTTTAGACCTTTTCCGTACTCTTCTTTTATTCATCTTGTCTGCTTAATGCATCCATTGCCATGATTAAACTGTAAGTAATAATTCTATTTATACTTGCAGATAAACTGAAAGGACAAAGAGAAGACCTGACTCCGGATAGGTTCCCCCGTAAGAGTCCCTCTTTGGAATCACTTAATACTCACACATCGCTAAATTTTGGATCGAGAAATTCTTCACCTTTTGCATTGGATTCGCTGTCACCCCAAAGTAAACTCAGGTAGGGGGTCATGACATATTTTGTGTCTACACAGGACTGGCTTCAGGTGTGCCTTGTCTACATAAAAGGGGTACTTCGAAGGGAAAAATCAACTGCTGGCAGAAAGTTATACAGATTTGTAAATTACTTTTATTTAAAAATCTTAATCCTTCCAGTACTTATCAGATGCTGTATGCTCCAGAGGAAGTTGTGTAGTTATTTCCTGTCTGACCACAGTGCTCTCTGCTGACTCCTCTGTCCGTGTCAGGAACTGTCCAGAGCAGGGGCAAATCCCCACAGCAAACCTCTCCTGCTCTGGACAGTTCCTGACACGGACAGAGGTGTCAACAGAGAGCACTGTGGTCAGACAGAAAAGAACTACACAACTTCCTCTGGAGCATACAGCAACTGATAAGTACTGGAAGGATTAAGATTTTTAAATAGAAGTAATTTACACGTCTGTATAACTTTCTGGCACCAGTTATTTGAAGAGATTTTTTTTCCCCTTCAAAGTACCCCTTTAATTTCATAACCTAGAGCAGTGGTCTCCAAACTCTGGCCCTCTAGATGTTAAAAAACTACAACTCCCAGCATGCCCGGACAGCCGTTGGCTGTCCGGGCATGCTGGGAGTTGTAGTTTTGCAACATCTATAGGTCCACAGTTTGGAGACCACTGATGTAGAGCATGGTTCTAAGCTATAAATAAATGCAAAATATTAGTCTTTAGATCATATGGCTCTCAAATCCATCTGTCAGATGGGTGATCGGTCAGTCTAGTCGAAACATAGAAGCATTTATATCCTTTCGAACCGCATGGTTCTTGGTTCCTACCATCTTGTCAAATGCCTACTATAATAAATCAATGCTATCATAGTACAGCCCTTGGTCTATCATTGAAAGCTCAATACATCACTTCCCCTCAGGTGCACTTTTTAATTTATTTAAAGGGGTTATCCAGGAAAAAACTTTTTTTTTTATATATCAACTGGCTCCAGAAAGTTAAACAGATTTGTAAATTACTTCTATTAAAAAAATCTTAATCCTTTCAGTACTTTTTAGCTGCTGAAGTTGAGTTGTGTTTTTCTGTCTAACTGCTCTCTGATGACACCTGTCTCGGGAACTGTCCAGAGTAGAAGAAAATCCATATAGCAAACCTATTCTACTCTGTGCAGTTCCCGAGACAGAGATGTCAGCAGAGAGCACTATGGCCAGACAGAAAAGAACAACTCAACTTCAGCAGCTGACAATTATTGGAAGGATTAAGATTTTTTTTAATAGAAGTAATTCACAAATCTGTTTAACTTTCTGGAGCCAGTTTACATATATAGATATAGATATAGATATAGATAGATATAGATATTTATATATATATATATATATATATATAAAGTTTTTTCCTGGAATACCCCTTTAATACTCATTTATTTAGTTTATTTATTTCATATTTTATTTTACATATTAAAAAATGTACTCCTAAATCCAACAAACCAGTATTTTCACGAAATACAAGTGAGCACCACTCAGCAGATGAAAAAAATATTAATTTAATGTACTTTTTCCATTATATTGAGAAAGAATGGGATGTTGTCACTGAGAACACGCATATGTCAATTGACTATGGACTACAAAATGCTAAAAATGTTAAACAATGGCAACGCAAACAAAGGGTGAGATGAGAGTCATTACCTCGCTGCAACTTCTCATTTTTACAACAACAACCATTAAGGGCGATAACATTGACATAGTACAAGAGGCTCCTGGGATCTTGCACATTGTTTTCCAGATGGGCTAAAATAGCTTGTCATCCATTCATTTATTTCAATTAACTTCACGTGATCCACATCATCTCCAATTCTCCAAGGGCCATGTAAGAAATGAGAGAAATTACAAAAGAACAGATATTGACCCCTTCTCTTAATGAATCTCTCAATCCCTTTATGTTGCTCTGATGCTTCCTTGTTTTACCACTTTGCATCTTACCATTTATTGCTCATTTCTTTTAGGAATTGTTTTGATTTTTTTTTTTTTTTAGGTTATCAGTTTACATGAATTCAATGTGATATAGTAATCGATAACTGATATTGTTCTGTCATTTCATTTATTCATTCATCAATTTAATTATTTGTATTTTGTCATATGATTCAATAAATTGCTAAAAAGAAGAGGAAGACTCAACTTAGTTAACTCTGGAGCTTACAGGAATTTTTCATCTTCTTCTTGGGGTTCTTAATTACCAGTATTAACCCCTTAAGGACCCTTGACGTACGCATACGTCATGACACCCTGATATTTAAGGAGCCATGATGTACGCGTACGTCATGGAGAATTCCGGCCCCTGCCGCGTGCCGGGCGGGGATCGGACTGGGATGCCTGCTGAAATCGTTGAGCAGGCATCCCGTGCAAACGCCCAGGGGGTCATCAGACCCCCCACGTCGGCGATCGCGGCAAATCGCAAGTGAATTCACACTTGTGATTTGCGCGATTCCGGGTCATTACGGGTCTATAGTGACCCGGAATATAAGGGGGATTGCGGTTGTCTAAGACACCCAGGATCCCCCTGAAGCGATAGGAGTAAGGTGGCAGAGGTGCCACCCCTCCTATCTCTGCTATTGGTGGTCTAGACGCGACCACCAATAGCAGATCGGAGGCGGGGGGGTTAACTTTCGTTTTCCCTGTCCTGCCCACCTGCAATAGGCGGGGCAGGATGGGGAAACAACGGGGAGCGGCGCCGAAGATCCACTTACCGATCCGGGCAGGCGTCGGAGGCAGCGGGCGACGGTGATTGGTGGGCGGCGATGACGTGCGGCTGGATCCGACGGAAGCCGGTGAGTTGCCTAGCAACATCAGGAGGGTACAGTTTGAGACCATTATACAGTGGTCTCTAACTGTAGCCCTCCAGATGTTGCAAAACTACATCTCCCAGCATGCCCAGACAGCTGTTTGGGCATGCTGGAATATGTCGTTTTGCAACAGCTGGAGGGCTACAGTTTGAGACCACTATATAGTGGTCCCTAAACTGTAGCCCTCCAGATCTTGCAAAACTACAACTCCTAGCATGCCCAAACAACTGTTTGCTGTCAGGGCATGCTGGAATTTGTAATTTTGCAACAGCTGGAGGACCACAGTTTGGAGATCACTTTGCAGTGTTCTCTAAAACTGTAGTCCTCCAGATGTTGCAAAACTGCAAATCCCAGCATGTCCAAACAGCAAACAGCTGTCTTGGCATGCTGGGAGTTGTAGTTGCGTACCTCCAGCTATTGCATAACTACATCTCCCAGCATGCCTTTCGGCGATCAGTACATGCTGCGAGTTGTAGTTTTGCAACAGTTGGAGGCACACTGGTTGGAAAATACTGAGTTAGGTAACAGAACCTAACTGAAGGTTTTCCAACCAGTGTGTCTCCAGCTGTTGCAAAAGTACAACTCCCAGCATGCACGGTCTGTCAGTATATGCTGGGAGTTGTAGTTTTGAAACAGCTGGAGGTTTGCCCCCCCCATGGGAACGTACAGGGTACATTCACATGGGCAGGCTTACAGCAAGTTTCCTGCTTCAAGTTTGGGCTGCGGCAAATTTTTCACCGCAGCGCAAACTCCTAGCGGGAAACTCACCGTAACCCGCCAGTGTGAATGTACCCTAAAAACACAACACTACACTAACGCATAATAAAGAGTAAAACACTACATATACCCCCCCCCTTACACTGTCCCCCCCCAATAAAAAGGAAAAATGTATTGTATGGCAGTGTTTCCAAAACGGAGCCTCCAGCTGTTGCAAAACAACAACTCCCAGCATTTCCGGACAGCCACTGACTGTCCAGGCATGCTGTGAATTTAGCACAGCTGGAGGCACCCTGTGTGGGAATCACTGGCGTAGAATACCCCTATGTCCACCGCCATGCAATCCCTAATTTAGTCCTCAAATGCGCATGGCGCTCTCTCACTTAGGAGCCCTGTCGTATTTCAAGGAAACAGTTTAGGGCCACATATGGGGTATCTCCGTACTCGGGAGAAATTGCACTACAAATTTTGGGGGGCTTTTTCTCCTTTTACCTCTTATGAAAAGGAAAAGTTGGGGTCTACACCAGCTTGTTAGTGTAAAAAAAAAAAAAATTTACACGAACATGCTGGTGTTGCCCCATACTTTTTATTTTCACAAGCGGTAAAAGGAAAAAAAGACCCCCAAAATTTGTAACACAATTTCTCCTGAGTACAGAAATACCCCAGATGTGGGCGTAAAATGCTCTGTGGGCGCACAACAAGGCTCAGGAGTGAGAGCGCACCATGTACATTTGAGGCCTAAATTGGTGATTAGCACAGGGATGGCCGATTTTACAGCGGTTCTGAAATAAACACAAAAAAATAAATACCGACATGTGATCCCATTTTGGAAACTACACCCCTCACGAAATGTAATAAGGGGTACAGTGAGCATTTATGCCCCACAGGTGTCTGACAGATTTTTGGAACAGTGGTCCGTGAAAAATGTAATCTTTCATTTGCACAGCCCACTGTTCCAAAGATCTGTCAAACGCCAGTGGGGTGTAAATACTCACTGTACCCCTTATTACATTCTGTGAGGGGTGTAGTTTCCAAAATAGGGTCACGTGGGGGGGGGGGGGGAATCCACTGTTCTGGCACCACGTGGGGCTTTGTAAACGCACATGGCCCCTGACTTCCATTCCAAACTATTTTTTTTCCGCAAAGCTCAATGGCGCTCCTTCTCTTCTGAGCATTGTAGTGCGCCAGCAGAGCACTTGATGTCCACACATGGCGTATTTCCATACTCAGAAGAGATGGAGTTTCAAGTTTTGGGGGGCATTTTGTCCTATTACCCCTTGTAAAAATTTTAAATTTGAGGGAAAACTAGCATTTTAGTGAAAAAAAAAAAAAAACACTTACACATCCAACTTTCACGAAAAGTTGTTAAACACCTGTGGGGTTTTAAGGCTCACTGGACCCTTGTTACGTGCCTTTAGGGGTGTAGTTTCCAAAATAGTATGCCATGTGTTTTTTTTTTTGCTGTCCTGGAACCATAGTGGCTTCCTAAATGGGACATGCCCCCCCAAAAACCATTTCAGCAAATTTTGCTTTTCAAAAGCCAAATGTGACTCCTTCTCTTCTGAGCATTTTAGTTTGCCAGCAAAGCATTTTACGTCCTAACATGGGGTATTTCCATACTCAGAAGAGATGGGGTTACAAATTTTGGGGGTCATTTTGTCCTATTATCCCTTGTTAAAAATTTTAATTTGAGGGAAAGCTAGCATTTTAGGGGAAAAAAAAAATTTTTTCACATCCAACTTTAACGAAAAGTCGTCAAACACCTGTTGGGTGTTAAGGCTCACTGGACCCCTTGTTACGTGCCTTGAGGGGTGTAGTTTCCAAAATAGTATGCCATGTGTTTTTTAGTTTTTTTGCTGTTCTGGCACCATAGGGGCTTCCGAAATGTGACATGCCCCCCAAAAACCATTTCAGAAAAACTCACTCTCCAAAATCCCACTGTCACTCCTTCCCTTTTGAGCCCTCTACTGCGCCCGCCGAACACTTGACATACACATATGAGGTATTTTCTTACTCGAGAGAAATTGGGTTACACATTTTACGAAGATTTCTCTCCTTTTATAACTGGGTCTACAAGAACATGCGAGTGTAAAAAATGAAGATTTAGAATTTTCTCCTTTAATTTGCTGCTATTCCTGTGAAACACCTAAAGGGTTAACAAACCTTTTGAATGTCATTTTGGTGCAGTTTTTATAATGGGGTAATTTGTGGGGTATTTCTAATAAGAAGGCTCTTCAAATCCACTTCAAAACACAACTGGTCCCTTAAAAATTTTGATTTTGAAAATTTTGTGAAAAATTGGAAAATTGCTGCTGAACTTTGAAGCCCTCTGGTGTTTTCCAAAAGTATAAACATGTCAACTTTAAGATGGAAACATAAAGTAGACATATTGTATATGTGAATCAATATATAATATATGAATCAATATACAATATATAATGGAATATTCATTTTCCTTATAAGCAGAGAGCTTCAAAGTTAAAAAAATGCTAAATTTTCAATTTTTTCATCAAATTTTGGAATTTTTCACCAAGAAATGATGCAAGTATCGACAAAATTTTACCACTAACATAAAGTAGAATATGTCATGAAAAAACAATCTCGGAATCAGAATGAAAGGTAAAAGCATCCCAGAGTTATTAATGTTTAACCCCTTAAGGACACATGACGTTCTCATACGTCTCCATTTCCGAGTCCTTAAGGACACATGACGTATGAGAACGTCATGTGTTTTACCGGCCCCCCGCAACCATCTGGAGCGGAGCCGGTCCCCGATGCCTGCTGAAATCGTTCAGCAGGCATCGGGGCATATCGCCCAGGGGGTCATTATGACCCCCCATGTCGGCGATGGCCGCAGATCGCTGGACAATTCAGTCCAGCGATCTGCGGCGGATTCCGGGTCAATCGGGTCTCCAGTGACCCGGTGACCCGGAATTATTGGCTGATCGGGGCCGTCAGAGATGGCCCCGCTCAGCCAGAGCCAGCAGGGGTGAGGTGGCACTGGTGCCACCTCACGATCGCCCTGATTCGTCGGCCGGATTACCGGCCGACCAATCAGGGCGCCTGCTGCGGGTGTCACTCCCGCAACCCGCTCCGCCCCTCTTCCGGAGGACGTGAGCGGGTGCGGGACGTGCACCCCGGGTGCTGGGGACCCCGATCCCCGGCGCCCCTGTTGGGATCGGGGCCCCAGGAGCAGCGGCGGAGACGACGAGGGACTGACCTGTGCGGCGAGGATCGTTGGAGGTGAGTGACAGCTTCCTGCTGTTGCTTAGCAACAGCTCCCAGCATGCAAAAAGGGCATGCTGGGAGCTGTAGTTATGCAACAGCAGGAGGCAGACCACCACAACTCCCAGCATGCCCTTATGGGCATGCTGGGACTTGTAGTTTTGCAACAGCTGGAGGCACATTCTTTCTATGGAAAAGTGTACCTTCAGCTGTTGTGTAACTACAACTCCCAGCTTGCACAATCAGCTAAAGTGCATGCTGGGAGTTGTAGTGGTGCATCTGGTGGTTGCATAACTACAACTCCCAGCATGCTCGTTGGCTGTCGGTGACTGCTGAGAGTTGTAGTTTTGCAACAGCTGAAGGCACACTGAGTTAAGTAGTAAACCAGTGTGTCTCCAGCTGTTGCATAACTACAATCCCCAGCATCCCCAGCCAAAGTAGTATGCCTCCAGCTGTTGCATAACTACAACACCCAGCATGCCCTTCCGCTGTCCGTACATGCTGGGGGTTGTAGCTTTTGCAACAGCTGAAGGCACACTGGTTGCAAAACACTGAGTTTGTTACCAAACTCGGTGTTTCACAACCAGTGTGCCTCCAGCTGTTGCAAAACTACAACTCCCAGCATGCACTGATAGACCGTACATGCTGGGAGTTGTAGTTTTGCAACAGCTGGATGTTCCCCCCCCCAATGTGAACGTACAGGGTACACTCACATGGGCGGAGGATTACAGTTAGTATCCGGCTGCAAGTTTGAGGTGCGGCAAAATTTCTGCCGCAGCTCAAACTGCCAGCGAGAAACTACTGTGAACCCCCCGCCCGTGTGACTGTACCCTAAAAACACTACACTACACTAACACACAATAAAATAAAAAGTAAAAAACACTACATATACACATTCCCCTACACAGCCCCCCTCCCCTCCCCAATAAAAATGAAAAACGTCTGGTACGCCACTGTTTCCAAAACGGAGCCTCCAGCGGTTGCAAAACTACAACTCCCAGCATGCACTGATAGACCGTACATGCTGGGAGTTGTAGTTTTGCAACAGCTGGATGTTCCCACCCCAATGTGAACGTACAGGGTACACTCACATGGGCGGAGGATTACAGTAAGTATCCGGCTGCAAGTTTGAGCTGCGTCAAATTTTCTGCCGCTGCTCAAACTGCCAGCGAGAAACTACTGTGAACCCCCGCCCGTGCGACTGTACCCTAAAAACACTACACTACACTAACACAAAATAAAATAAAAAGTAAAAAACACTACATATACACATACCCCTATACAACCCCCCTCCCCAATAAAAATGAAAAACGTCTGGTACGCCACTGTTTCCAAAACGGAGCCTCCAGCTGTTGCAAAACAACTACTCCCAGTATTGCCAGATAGCCACTGACTGTCCAGGCATGCTGGGAGTTTTACAACAGCTGGAGGCACCCTGTTTGGGAATCACTGGCGTAGAATACCCCTATGTCCACCCCTATGCAAGTCCCTAATTTAGGCCTCAAATGCGCATGGCGCTCTCACTTTGGAGCCCTGTCGTATTTCAAGGCAACAGTTTAGGGCCAAATATGGGGTATCGCCGTACTCGGGAGAAATTGGGCTTCAAATTTTGGGGGGTATTTTCTGCTATTACCCTTTTAAAAAATGTTAAATTTTTGGGAAAACAAGCATTTTAGGTAAAAAAAATATATATTTTTTTACATATGCAAAAGTCGTGAAACACCTGTAGGGTATTAAGGTTCAAATTACCCCTTGTTACGTTCCCCGAGCGGTCTAGTTTCCAAAATGGTATGCCATGTGTTTTTTTTTTGCTGTCCTGGCACCATAGGGGCTTCCTAAATGCGGCATGCCCCCAGAGCAAAATTCGCTTTCAAAAAGCCAAATGTGACTCCTTCTCTTCTGAGACCTGTAGTGCGCCAGCAGAGCACTTTTCACACCCATATGGGGTGTTTTCTGAATCGGGAGAAATTGGGCTTCAAATTTTGGGGGGTATTTTCTGCTATTACCCTTTTTAAAATTGTAAAAATTTTGGGAAACCAAGCATTTTAGGTAAAAAAAAATATATTTTTTTCCATATGCAAAAGTCGTGAAACACCTGTAGGGTATTAAGGTTCACGTTACCCCTTGTTACGTTCCCCGAGGGGTCTAGTTTCCAAAATGGTATGCCATGTGTTTTTTTTTTGCTGTTCTGGCACCATAGGGGCTTCCTAAATGCGGCATGCCCCCAGAGCAAAATTTGCTTTCAAAAAGCCAAATGTGACTCCTTCTCTTCTGAGACCTGTAGTGCACCAGCAGAGCACTTTTCACCCCCATGCGAGGTGTTTTCTGTATCGGGAGAAATTGGGCTTCAAATTTTGGGGGGTATTTTCTGCTATTACCCTTTTTAAAAATGTAAAATTTTTGGGAAACCAAGCATTTTAGGTAAAAAAAATATATATTTTTTTTACATATGCAAAAGTCGTGAATCACCTGTAGGGTATTAAGGTTCACTTTACCCCTTGTTACGTTCCCTGAGGGGTCTAGTTTCCAAAATGGTATGCCATGTGTTTTTTTTTGCTGTCCTGGCACCATAGGGGCTTCCTAAATGCGGCATGCCCCCCCCAAAACCATTTGTCGCTCCTTCCCTTCTGAGCCCTCTACTGCGCCCGCCGAACAATTAACATAGACATATGAGGTATGTGCTTACTCGAGAGAAATTGGGTTTCAAATACAAGTAAAAATTTTCTCCTTTTTATCCCTTGCAAAAATTCAAAAATTGGGTCTACAAGAACATGCGAGTGTAAAAAAAATGAAGATTTTGAATTTTCTCCTTCACTTTGCTGCTATTCCTGTGAAACACCTAAAGGGTTAATACACTTACTGAATGTTTTTTTGAATACTTTAGGGGGTGTATTTTTTATAATGGGGTCTTTTATGGGGTATTTCTAATATGAAGACCCTTCAAATCCACTTAAAAACTGAACTGGTCCCTGAAAAATAGTGAGTTTGAAAATTTTGTGAAAAATTTCAAAATTGCTACTGAACTTTGAAGCCCTCTGGTGTCTTCCAAAAGTAAAAACTCATAAATTTTATGATGCAAACATAAAGTAGACATATTGTATATGTGAACCCCCAAAAAATATATTTTGAATATCCATTTTCCTTACAAGCAGAGAGCTTCAAAGTTAGAAAAATGCAAAATTTTCATTTTTTTCATCAAATTTTGGGATTTTTCACCAAGAAAGGATGCAAGTTAGCATAAAATTTTACCACTAAGTTAAAGTAGAATATGTCACGAAAAAACAATCTCGGAATCAGAATGATAACTAAAAGTATTCCAGAGCTATTAATGTTTAAAGTGACAGTGGTCAGAATTGCAAAAAACGCTCCGGTCCTTAAGGTATAAAATGGCCTGGTCCTTAAGGGGTTAAAGTGATAGTGGTCAGATGTGCAAAAAATGGCCGTGTCCTACAGTGAAAATTGGCTGGGTCCTTAAGGGGTTAAAGGGGTATTCTGGCCATAGACATCTTAGCCCCTATCCAAAGTATAGGGGATAAGATATCTGATCTCGGGGGGTGGGCCACCGTTGGGACTCCCTGTGATCTCCGTGCAGCACCTGGCATTCTGTGGCGGGCTGCTTCTCTAGTCTCGGAAACGGCAGTCACGCCCCCTCCCATAGACATGAATGGAGAAGGCATGGTGTCATGAGGGGGCGGGGCTTCTCCAGTCCCTGAAACTCAGAGGTTTTCGAGACTAGAGCAGCAGCCCTGCACAGAATGACGGGTGCTGCACGGAGATCGCGGGGGTCCCAGCAGCAGGCCCACTGCATTCAGACATCTTATCCCCATCCTTTGGATAGGGGATAAGATGTCTATGGCCAGAATACCCCTTTAAAGTGGTGCACTTGTCTTCTGTGAGCCCTAATAGGTTAGCCAGATAGAAAATACAGGGAACATGGTTTCCTACCACAGACCATCCATTTTATTCTTCATCCTGTCATCCTGTTATTATTATTTTCTTATTTGCATAAGGCATAATGAGCGATTTAGGTATGCCTTTTATTTATTTACTTTTCCCTTGCGTGAGCCTTAAGGTGGTAGTCTTATTACATACAGCAGTGTTTCTCAACCTGGGTGCCTCCAGTAGTTTTGCAACACCTGGAGGCATTCTGGTTGGGAAACACTGATATTCAGGGTCCCTCTACTTAGTCACTTCAACATACAATGGTCTTTTCTGGACCATTTGAACTTGAACCCAGGACATTGAACATACAATGTTATGGATAGTCCAGATCCGTGAAACATGTCAGTAGCTGGAAATAGTGACCAATCAGAATGGGCATTCACTGGTAATACACCTGTATGACTAAAGTGCAGGCACTGACTTGCTATCTGGTAGTGCCCCCTACAGTGCAGGGAGGTACTACATGTTCTGTATTACTCTTTACCTGTGCCAGGGTTAACTGCTCCTTTGGACACCAGGTAAGGGCGGCTCCATTTTACTTTTTACTTTTTTGGGACACGGTACTGAAGAAGCTCCTGTCCTCTACATAGACAATGATTTACAGCTTCCGGCGGCTCTCTCTTACTTTTATATGTAAGGACTTGCTTTATCTGTATTCGTTATTGCTTGCTTATTTTTCTTTTCTCCCCACTTGTTCCTATTTTTGGATGACATTTTCGGGGTTTCAGAACCAATTACCAGGTTTCCATAGAGATATGGTCTCAATATACAATGGTTTCAACCTACAATGGTCATCCTAGAACCAATTAATATTTTTAGTTAAAAAGGGTAACTCTCGCAAATTTTTGCTATTGCACTCCTTATGGTGAATAAAAAATATTTCTAATATACTTTGATTAAAAAATGAAGTTTTCTATGTTTTATTTGTTCTTAAAAAAGCTCAAGAGCACATTTTCCCCCATCTCATACACAGACTTTGGACCGAAGTCCAAACACAGAAAGTGCAGCCTGGAGTGCTGAGGGGGGGGGGGGTGTCCAGCCTCATCCAATCATAGCTCCTCTCACACTTAACTGCCATATGATGTTGGTTGGACCCCCCCCCCCAGCACCCCAGGCTGCACTTCCTGTGTGTGGGCTTCGGTCCAAAGTCTGTGTATGAGATGGGGGAAAATGTGCTCTTGAGCTTTTTTAAGCACAAATAAAACATAGAAAACGTCATTTCTTTTTAAAACAAAGTATATTTGAAATATTTTTTATTTACCATAAGGAGTGCAATGGCAAAAGTTAGTTCAAATGAGAGTGCACATTTATGGGACCACTGTATTGAGAAATGTAAAGCTGGTCTTACATGTTAAATATCTTTCGGACTAACAGCCATTCATCCAACCCCCACAGACGTTCATGCTTGGTCTTCCTAATGCTTACCTTTCATTAAAGGGTAGCTCCCACATCCCTTTTTTTTTCTGTCCCTGCCTATTGCCCTTCTATCCCTAACCCCCTCCCTGCCTTTAATTTTTTGTACATATTAAAAATGCCTTTTGTCTGCCTGGTAGTGTGCTCACTACCAGGCAGACTTCCCCAGCAGGCACCACGTCACTGATGCCTGCTGGGGGGGCACACTTCTGCCCTTAGTTCACCTATACAGGGTGCCTCCAGCTGTTTCCCCACTGCAACTCCCAGCTTGCCCTGGCATCTATTGGCTGTCGGGGCATGCTGGGAGTTGTAGTGTGGAAACAACTGGAGGCACACTGTATAGGTGAACACTGTATCTGTGATGGCCGCACATCCCTCTCCATACCGCACAGCCCGCATCCACTTCCTTCAAATCGCTCGCTCCGGCCGGCATCGGTCCGAATTCAAACGTGACGTCATGTCAGGCTGCAGCTGACCCCTAGTGGCTGGTTTTTAAATGTAAATTAAACAATTTTAATGGAAAAAATTATAATAAAAGTATATTAGAGATATGTTGTAGTACATAAGTACTACAACATATAAAAAAAAAAAAATTGGTGACAGTGCCCATTTAAAATGTTGTCTCACTAATGAAACCCAGTGGGGAAACCTGCCAGTAGGCGTTCACTTTACCTGCAGTGCCACCACAGGGGAATTGAAAAATTTGGGCTGGGGCAGGTAATTCAAGAATTGCTCTTTGTAACTACTGTCCACTCTGGCCAAGACATTTTCCTGAACAGAGGATCCCCCTCTATTTACTCAGGAGTCTAAACTGGACAACCCTTTTAAGTATGTGTAGGCATTAGTTAACAAGTTTTGCAAAATATCATGTCAAGTCCAAGTTTATTTCTCAGTTTATTTCTCAAGTTTATTTCTCAGGTTAAAACCACGGCTAGCCGCCTATAATTAGAGATCACCCAGAAGGCCCAAGTAGACATAACATATTTATGTATTTCTCAGCCAGCACAAATGCTTTCTTACTCAGAACTAGGTTTTATTATACACATGGTTTTTTTTTAAGAGAAAATAGATGTATTTTAAATCGTATAACTGTGTCTAGCCAGAGTGAAAAAACATATGCCAGGAACATCCAAGCCATATGTGGCATAAAATTGTTTTTAAAGCTTATCATATATTGTATACTATATTTTGGGTGATTACTGACAAAAAGCAGTGATGGTAAGGTTTCTGAAGGTCAATCTCCCATTTCCACTGATTGGCTATGCTTAAATGTCAATTTGTTTGATGACCTATGTGATTCCTAACATATTTGTAGATCACAAACTTCTTAGCCACTAGATGTTTCCCATCCCTGCAAACTGCTGTTCACTGCCTGTCAGGCTGAAATCAAAGCTACCCTGTTCTTTTTGACCACCTGTAATGTTCTATCCTTTTGTAACAATATCAGTGTTAGTGCTAATTTATGTACACAGAGCTGCCTCCTGAATACAATCTTCTTCTTCCCCCTCCCTTTAGTCTTTAGGCTTGTCATCATTATCATCAGCAGAATAACTTCAATGTTTAGTGTAGGCTCTTACTTTCAGTCTGTTCTATAGCGCCTTGCTAACATGTGCATCAGTTCATCCATCAGCATCAGCACCTTGCCATCCAGTTTAGCCTAGAGCACTTTCACTAACACTATGTCATGGCACAGCAGAGAGAAGTAAGTTCTGTCCTGTTATTGGCTAGACAAGTAAGAGAAAAGAAGTGCCTATATAAGTAATGCTAACAAACAGCCTAGCTGTCAGCCCCCTTCCCCTCTCAAATAGAGAGAATGGAAAAATGCTCTGCAAACCAGCTTAACATCAGTAAGAGCGCTAAATTCGCCTTGTCACCATGTTGAAGGGTTGATCTAATAAAATCATGCAAGTAAAAAAAAAAAGATATATATAAATAAATAAAAAATATATAGATCCACAAAAATGGTGCAGCACTCCAATGCAAAAAACATGAATTTATTTCCTCATGTCACACAAAAAAAGCAACGATTCAGCTCCTCAATGGAGCCTTTTTCAAGCATGCTCCATAGAGAGCAGAAACGTTGCTTGTTGACTGGATATGATGGAATAAATATCCCTTTGCTGATTCTTGGAGTGCTGCGTCTCTTCGTTGGATGATATATATATATATTTAATTTAAAAAAATGTTTTTTATTTATATATTTTTTTTAAACTTGCATGTTTTTATTAGATCAACCCTTCAACGTGGTGACAAGGTGAATTTAGCGCTCTTACTGTTGTTAAGCTGATTTGCAGAGCTATTTTCCATTCTCTCTATTTGAGAGGGGAAGGGGGCTGACAGCTAGGCTGTTTGTCAGCATTACTTACACAGGCACTCTCTGCGCCATTTTTGTGGATATCTACTGGGACTGTAATCGAGTCGAGGGTGCTGGCACCACAAGGACTGGTGAAGTAGTGCTGCAATTCTTTGAGGACAAGTAAATAGATTTTACAATGTCAAGACGGTAAAGGGTTTTTGTCACAAAAAGCAAAAACCTTTGTATGGATTTTACTGAACAATTATTCACCAAAGTCCATATAATTGAGGGAATTTTACAATCTCCGGGAATTTTACTATCTTCATTGTAGTTATCAACAAACTTGTTAACCTCCTTTTAAAAATATGTGTCCCCTGAGGGGCGTTATTTAGTTGTAGTTTTTTTTTTTAAATTGCAATGTGAAAGGTTATTTATTGAGTCCTTAAGTTCACTTGGTCTCTGAATCTCAACAAAACAGAATGTTTACCATCTTTATTACAAGACATTTAGTATTCAATTCCCTTAGTGTGTGAATGAATAGTCCGCTCGGTAGTACACTGTGCTCCTTAACATTGAGGATACTTTTACGCTGGAGTACATCCTTCCTTGAGGGAAATATAGTATCACTTCATCCATATGGACAGCTGTCAATGGCACACCAGAGGATTAAGGAATTCTAGAATGACAGCAACCACTTCCTTCAATTCTGCTGATGTCTTAAGCACTGTGGGTCCGATGTGGAGCTCATATTTTCTAAATAATAGCAGTTGTTTTTTTGTGGGGGGCCTTTTCCTCCCTGGAGATCATTGGAGTTGAAGTACCTTTTAACTCAATGAGCTGTAATTGAACTTTTCTCTATCGTTCCCAAGAATTGTGACATCAGGGAAACATTATTCGAGGTCCTTCCTTCTGTCTCGATCTTCTTGTGTGTTATCTTGTAAAGATATTAATTACTTTTACTTATTCTCCTTCTACATTCAGTGGAGTTCAATGCGCACACATTTGAATGATTTACAAATATTACTAGAGCGCTGGCTTAGTGTAGTAAACAACATTTTTCATGTACAATAGGCAGTGGTATAGATGTCTATTAACTGGACTGAGAACATGTATTGATTCATACTTAGGTTAAAGGGGTTGTCCGGGGAAGTTTTACATATAGCTTGGGTGGCATAAAAATAAAATATAACACATATTCCTCTTCCCAGATCCCCTGCAGCTCCTGGTCCCCACTTCTTCATGATTCCTAGACAAACTGTGTCAGCAGGAATTGCCCATTCAACCAGTCACTGACAGAGGTGGGAGACCGCTGTGGCCAGTGATTGGCTGGGCAGGCAGATCCAGCCGAGACAACTTGTCTCAGAAGCAGAAAAAAACAGTAAGAAGCAGGGGACCGGAGGACATTTAACTGGGAGCTGCATGGGATCAGTGGAGTTTAGTATTACTTATTATTTAGTTTTACATAACCCCTATCCATATAAAACATATTTTATGACCTCTGGACAATCCTTTTAAATCTATATGCAAAGGCTGCTATGAACCCTCCTCTAGTTACCAGTTAATACGTAAGGCCAAGACTCCATGGCAACATGTTGAGGCTTTGGGATAATCATTAGCTATCACTTAGCTAATTTAAATGCCCCTGTGAAGTCCTGCCCTACACTTAATTACTGTTTAATTATGCAACATTTTGATGTTGTTTTTAACAATACATATTGCCAGGCATGTACATGGTGAAAAAGGTCCTGTTCAAAAATGCAGTATAGGGTTCATCCAGGGCCAGCTCTGCCTATAGGCAAAATAGGCAGCCGTCTGGAGCGCCCTCTTGATGGGGGCACCACTCTATCTGCTGCAATAAAGTTAGCAAGCATTCAAAGCACCTGCCCAACCGAAGCACTTTTTTCAGCCTGCTGGACGAGCGCATCGCTACCTCCGGGGCAGACAAGGGCGATCACTAAGGTCAGGTCCGTCTAACATCCTGACATTGCGCGCGCCTCCATACATCGGGACAAGTCAAGGGGCAGCAAAATTAGCTTTCACCTAAGGTGGAATAAATTCTTGCACCAGCTCTGCGTTCATCTCTTGGTACACCTCCATCATCAACCAAGGCAGTAAGGACTAGTGCTTGACTATGTAAACTCTACGCTTGGCCATGCCTTAAAAAGGAGGAGGGGGTCATGCTTCTCAGTCTGGTCACTTACTGATTATATATTACTGGAGGAGGGTGGAGAGCTCCGTGCAGGGCCTTGGTTTCCTTAGGAAAAGGATGAAACCTTGCTCTTAAGTGGACATGTAATAGTATGTATATATATTTATGTATGTATATTTAGATGTATATGTGTGTGTGTGTATGTATGTGTATATATATATATATATATATATATGTCAAATTCCCAAATTTACAGTCTGGTTGTTGTAGTAATGATAACTATTAATTGGCCAACAAACTAATTCACTCCATCAGTCAATACGCGAAGAGTTTCCTCATTATTTAAAGTAGTATTTACTGTTATAAGAACCATGCATTTAACATAAATACATTTTTCCTTCCTTTCTGCTGACATATTCTTCTCTTTACCTCTCCCTTCCGCTTTCCTAACACTTGGAGGAGACAAGATAATGCTTTGTGAAAAGATTAGTTTATCTGTGTCATCTAATTAGATCAGTCGGTGTCTTGTTTAAGCTAATATCTAATCACATCTTTATTAATGCGTGGCCAAGAAAAATGCTACTTTTTGTACAGGCACAGGAAATAAATCATCATTCGAACAATATATGACTTTGCAATACATTTCTAATGTCCTGGGTAAAAATGAGCTCTTGCTCCTCTACAGCAGAACATCCCCTTTAGGGTCTATTTACACGTACAGTATTCTGCGCATATTTGATGAGCAGGTTTTAAATCTGAGTTCAATCATTAAAATGAAATCTGCAGCAGAAAATCCTGCATATCAAATCCAGCCATGAAATATGTGCAGGATACTGTTCGTGTGAATAGACCCTAAGAGTAGGGTCACACGTAGCGCATCCGCTGCATATTTGACTGTGTGCCTCCAGCTATGCCTGTGTGTCCTGCTCACAGCAGCAATCTGCCGCTACAAGCAGACACAAGGGGACCTGCGAGTCTTGCACAAGCGCATGCGCAGTGTACGTCAGACTTCACGGCCGCTCTCAGCCTAGCTCAGGGAGCAGGGGAAGTGTCCGCAATGTCTGGTAAGCTGCACATTCACGTGGGACTCGCAGCTCTCTATGTGTCTGCTCGTAGCGGTGGATTGCTGCTGGGAGCAGGACACACGGGCACATCTGGTTGCATGCTCTAAGGACAGGCAGTAGTGCATCTGCAGCATCAAATATGCAGCAGATGTGCTACGTGTGACCCTAACCTAAAGGAGTATTGCCATCAACAACATTTTCAGAAATTCCATATGATACGCCATAAATGTTTTAACTTTCAATCTTCGCCCTGCCTGATCCAAATTCCAGGCAGAAGTGGACAGGTGTCTTTGTGCATTTGCATCATTTTATTCACTTCTTTTGGAGTAGCCATATTAGGCCAGTGTTGCAGATGCAAAATCATAAAATGTTGCAAAATCTTGTAATAGCTTTTTTATTGGGAGAATGTAATAGGTTTTATGATGGTGTTTGTGACTATTACAAAATTTAGCTTCTTTGTATGATTTTGCATCAGCTTCTATTAGGCAATACTGAAACAGTCACGCCACCTCACCATGCAGGATGGGGGTCAGGAGAAAAGCTAATTTTCTACATATCTAGATGACTTGTATCATTCAAACATTCATGGCATATCTTGCATCAATTTTTATCAGTGATTTTTATTTTAGGGGGGGAAAAATAATAACCTGCATGTAAAATTCAATCGACAGTTAGAAATAGAAAATGAGTGCACTCACCATCCACGATCATCATGAAATGTCTTTATTCCAACAAAATTCAGATAACACCTTTAGTGCATTAACGTGCAGGGCAGATACCTACAGGAGTGCCTTTACCTCGGCAGTGGCGGCCGTTTCACGCCAGATGGTGTTTTCATCAGGCCCCCTGGGAGCCTGGTGAGATGCCACTTGGCGTGAAACGTCCGCCGTCACCCAAGAGAAATACTCCCTTGTAGGTATCTGCCTTGCAAATTAGAGAACTAGAGGTGTTATCATCTGTCCTGAACTTTGTTGGAAGGGGGGGACGGCAGCCGGTTCACGCCATCTGGAGTGAAACGCCCTCCATCGCCCAAGGGGAAGACTCTCCTGTAGGTATCTGCCCTGCACGCTAGAGCACAAGAGGTGTTATCGTCTTTCCTGAATTTTGTTGGAATAAATACTTTTCATGAAGATCGTGGGAGGTGAGTGCCCTCATTTTCTATTTCTAATTGCGGATTTAATTTTTCACAATACCTTTGCTGATGGGAGGCCTCATGACCACCTGAATACACCTCTAATTTGGCTCTTGTTCACAAGCAGACTGCCTGACTTACACTGCGTGGGTGGTGCCGGGTGAACATAATTCTCTATACTATGGTGTTTAATAACCTGCATGTATTAAGAAAAAAATATGTTAACATAGCATTATCTTCATTACTATACTGTATAGTTATTTTTTTAATTTTCTTTCATTCAGTGTGGAAAGAAAAGACCCCTTAGCTGCTTTAGCCAGAGAATATGGAGGCTCCAAAAGAAATGCTTTGTTGAAATGGTGCCAAAAGAAAACAGAGGGTTATTCGGTGAGTTCTATAAAATCCAATAACATTATATTTATGCAATTTTAGCACTGGATATGTAGCACATAAGGAAAAAGGGTAAGTGAGAAAGATGTACAAATAATGTATGTACCGTATTTATTTTTTTAGTCCACTAAAAGGTGATTATTTGTGACAATAAAAACGATTTAAAGTTCCCATGACTGTGTTGATTTGTATTTTAAAATGTTCTGAGTCTCTATATAATGATCTCCTATGGGATTTATTATCTGTCTGAAATGTCTTGCTACTCTGTTAAATTCAATAAAAAGACATTTTAAAACAAAACGATATAATGGTTTTATAATTGATTAATTCAATATATAGGGACCTAAACCATTTTTGGAATACAAATGAACACAGACATGGGAACTTTATTATTAATTAATTATTAATTTTATTAAAAGTTACATTTTATATTTTTTGCACTCCTTCCCTCTCATTTAACCATATAAAGTTATGTTTTTCTTTATTTCACTTCTAGAGAACTTTACCAGACTTGTTTTTCTAAACCTCAACAAACCATGAATTATTATTCTGTTTATTACAGGATATTGCTATTGATGGGATGTTATGCTTATTGTGAAGTACTTCCAGTTTACAACTACTGTAGATCACCCACATTGGGCTTGTTATATATATATATATATATATATATATACACACACACACAAACTTTCTCTGCACAATTTATTTTAATCATACTTTTTGTGCATCAGCCACGAATAGACCCTTAGGCTGAGTTCACACCAGTATTGGAGCCTCCATTGCAGGTTACATCCAAAATTCAACCTATTTGGTGTCGTTGGTGTCTGGCTTGTAGCAAACCAGCCGGCACAATTTTTTTATTGTCCTGCTCATTGTATCATTGCAAAAGACACATGTGTACTTTGCTCGAAACCGGAAGTGACTCTATCACTACTGTTGCTTCCCTGCCTTTGGTGCCAGCATTTTCTAGCTGTACAAGGGAATTGTTCTATTTTATTGTTTGCCTTCTTTATTTTCTTTTATATTTGATAAAATCTGTTCAATAAAAATATATTTAAAAAAACAACACAGTTGAACCCAGCCTTAAAGCATTCCTATCATATAAATTAACTTTTGACACTTGGCACAGTCATTTTAAAAGTTAAGATCGCTCATAGTCTCAGTCCTGACCAATTCCCTCCTTTTTTTCTACCTCCTTGCTTGCTTTCCCTTTCTTTTTTCTTTTCTTCTTTTATGTCATCCTTTATTTATCTGATTTCTTCTAATCTGTTAGGGTTTTGATTTTGTACCCTCCCGTATACTTGTCTATCTCAACAGGATAGTGGATTCACTTAGTGTTTCCCCATCTTGATACCTGAAATTTTGTTATGTTTAATATGGTTTTATTGCTGGTGTTTGGAGTATTATTGGGTACTTTTTGCATTTGCCTACCAGAGGACAAAATTGGGTGCTCTTTGGCAGTCTACTGTAATGTGCAGGAGACATGTGGAATTAATGTACGTGCGTTTTTACACCATCTGATACAATTATGATATGTTCTAGATTTTTTTTTTGTCTAATCTCTGTTTATCTGAAAAGCAAAACATTTTTTTTAAATAGAATTAAAAAAAGAAAAGATAATGTTGGCATGTCCACCACTGAAAGTGCATGCAATGGGCATCAAAATTAGACCATGGAGCAATGGAAGTGGCCTCGTTCAGTAGGACAGCGTGCTCTGCCACACTTTAATAATGGTCAAAGAATGGTTTAAGAATTGGGACAAAGGTCTTACCTTGGTCTCAAGCTTTTTCAGGTCTCTCTATCATTAGGAATCAGTGGTATATGCTAAAAAAAAAAAAAAAAAAACAGGTCTGATCCATGGAGGTCCCATTTTACAGTTTATGGGACCCAGAGTATCTGCTTCTAACATCTTGGCACCAGATACCACAGAACACCTTCACTGGTCTCATGAAGTCCATGCCTTGACGTGTTAGATCTGTTTTGGCAGCACACAAGGGAGCTAAACATTAATAAGATGGAGGTTTAAATATTATGACAAACCTGTAGTTTTGCCCTGCGGTTGTGGAACGCCAACACTATGTTTGCAAGCTAAAAACCTCACATTCTACTTTGGTTTAGAGCATCAGCATGTTGTGCTGTAGAGCTTGTAGAGCTGATATGAACAAGAACAAGACAGTCGCCTGTAAATTTCCTTTTCTGACTAAACATAAACAAGAATAGATATTACTTTACAGGAAATAAAGTGGTAATTGTTTTGTAAAGTACATACATTTTATACATTTATCACTTTCTCATGCCCATAAAAGATGGTAGACAAAGGGTATGGGTATGGAATACTACCCACAGAATTTTACAACTTGTTAGAGCTATTGGTAGGACTATGTAACTCCTGTCAGTGCTTTAAATTTCTCTTTCCCAGTTGCCATGACAGCACAACCTAAGATAGGTACTCCGCCCCTAGAGACAGGAAACCTGAGGATAAAAAGAAGAACCCTCCTCCTCGCCTTCAGTGTGTTTCCTATGAGCTAAGGAAGCCTGTCTGGGGCAGGAGTCCCTGTGCCAGGAATGGATAAAAATGCTGAGGGCGTGCCGGTGTGAGGTGTTTTTTTGCGCCCCCGTAGATCCATGCGTCCGCTCCTCCCCCAGCTCTCCGAACATTTCCGAAGCTAAAACTGGGGCAAGGGGAGCGAGGAGGTACACGCCCCTCCCTGAGCTCGGCTGGACGCAGATCTCCACGGCACGCCCCGTCCCTGAGGACATAGAGCAGTGCTCCCAATGAGCTCTATGTGTAAAGGGGGACATACTGCACAGGCTCTTTAGCCCATGCAGTATGTCCCCCTTTAGCCTGTACAGTTTGTCCCCCTTTAGCCCGTGCAGTATGTCCCCCTTTAGCCTGTACAGTATGTCCCCTTTAGCCCGTACAGTACGTCCCCCTTTACACACAGAGCTCATTGGGAGCACTGCTCTACGTCCTCAGCTTGGGGAGATGACGGAGGGGCCTGCCGTGGAGATTTACGTCCTCAGCTCGGGGAGATGAGGGAGGGGCCTGCCGTGGAGATTTACGTCCTCAGCTCGGGGAGATGAGGGAGGGACCTGCCGTGGAGATTTACGTCCTCAGCTCGGGGAGATGAGGGAGGGGACCTTCCGTGGCGATCCATGTCCTCAGGCAGGGGGCGTGTCGTGGAGATCTGCGTCCAGCCGAGCTCAGGGAGGGGGCGTGTACCTTTTCTCTCCCCTTGCTCTGCCCTCCCCCAGTTCTAGCTTCGGAAATGTTCGGAGAGCTGGGGGAGGAGCGGACGCATGGATCTACGGGGGCGCAAAAAACCACCTCACACCGGAGCTGTTCTAAATCTCTGTAGTCTCGGGGTCCAGGCAGTCCTAACTAGTCTCCCTAGTCTGGGAGTATTGAGCCTGGCTCCTCTCTGCCCGCCTTTATCTGATGTTACTGCTGGTGCCGGGGTCTCGTGCAGGTCCGGGCGGCCGGCTACTCTGCCGGAGGAGGTCCTTCCTGTTCTTCTGCGCGCGTCCTCCGGGCGCATTGAATGATGCAGAGGAACGCCGTTCTGCAGTGCGGAAGTGCGGTCTGATAGCACAGGATTGCATCCTCCGTAGTGGATGCCAGCCAACAACTGTCAGCATGAGCTCCAAGGAGGACCCAAGATGCGATTCTGTTTATCTCCCTAAAGTACTGTACACTTTCCATGTATCTCAGGAAATTGTTCTTCTGTCATTTTGTTCTAAACCCTCTAATGACCGGGAAAGATCTTTTAGCACCTTAGACGATAGAATGTGTGTCCTTAAATATCTAGATAGGACTAAGTGTAATTCCCTTTTTATTCAGTTTGCCGGAAAAAATGAGGGCAAAAAAACTTGTAGTAACTCCCCGTCTAGGTGGATTAGACAAGCTTTAGTTTAGCCTATTCAGTATCAGGTTTACCTGCCCCAGTTAGTCTTAGAGCTCACTCAACCAGAGCTGTAGCCGCCTCTTGGGCAGAAAAAAGGGGTGCTTTCTATAGATCAGATCTGCAAGGCAGCTACCTGGTCTTCACCTCATACGTTGTTTTGTCACTATCGGGTGAACGCTGGGAGTTCTTCTTCCCTTTCTTTTTGTCGCAAGGTCTTGCTGTCAGTAATCCCACCCTAATTGGTTTTTCTCTGATATCAAGTGGTGCTGTCATGGCGACCGGGAAAGCTGGCAATTACTCACCGGTAATTCTCTTTCCCTGAGTCATGACAGTACCAGGGCATTCCCACCCTATATTATGTTATAGGGGTTATTTCCTCACGTGGTGAAGGTCCACTTTCTTTGACTCTTCTTCAATAATGTTATGTTATGCTTTCTAATTAAGAAGGCTCTTCTGGTCTCAGAAGAACACTCCTCCTCGGCCTCAGTGAGTTTCATTTTATCCTCAGGTTTCCTGTCGCTAGGGGTGGAGTCGCTCTCTCAGGTGGTGCTGTCATGGTTCTGGGAAACAGAATTACCGGTGAATAATTACCGGCTTTTCTCTTTTATATTCTAATTTTGCTTTTGCATCGGCCGTTTGGAGTAGTTTTTACTGTCTCTGCATAATTCTGGAATTAGTTTCCAGTTTTTGTCCTTTTTTAGATCTGTTATGAATTACTTCAAATGGGCAATGATAAGATGATCAGTAGTGTTCAGAATTCTGATTTAAATTGCACCAAAAACTGTCTCACCTAATGTTTGCCACATTTGTGTTTTAAACAGTTTGATACGTCGCCTGAGAAAGGATGATGGCTTTTTAAGAACGGGGTGTGCCTAAATGTGATGTAAAAAAGGTGACACATTTTTGGTGCATGATTATGGCATTCAGTATGCCAATTTATGGTTGGTCTAAACTTGCAGTGTACAGATGCACCAGATTAACCAAACAAAATGAGCCACTGTGATAAATCCGGCGCATTTAAAGTAAATAAATATATCGCCATATTTTTTCACTGATAAGAACCAGATACTAAATCATTTGAGGCTAGCTCATTACATCTTGAGCTCTGTATTACAGATCTGTAACAGGACCACATGCATGAGGCCTTAAAAAGAAACTAACTAGAGGATTAGTTGAACATTTAGGCTTATAGTGTGAGTGACCTTTTTTCAAACAAGTTATCACTCACCAGAATCAGTAGACTTGTTGCAGAGTTATAAGCAACAGTAAAAATATTCTTATTCAGAAAAACTTTCCATGGGGGCATTCCCATTGCATTTTAGTGACTCCCACGTCACTGTCTCCCACCTGTCCCTGTGTTACTGTTTACTCCTCCTCCTGGTGACCTTGCCCCTCCCCACAGCTGCGCCGCTGAATTGCACGACTGCGGGGAGACATCACCAGAAGGAGGGGTGGATAGTAATGAAGTGGCCTGTGTGATGAGAGGGAGATAGCCGTGCGATTGTTACTAAAAGAGTAAAAGGAATGACGCTATCGTTAGTCTCTCTAAATTAGTTTTTTCTTTCTGGTGAGTGATAACTTGTTTGAAAGAAGGTCACCCACACTATGGCCCAGTTTTATCAAACTATGTGAGAGAAAAAATAGTGATTTTCCCACAGCTACCAACCACAGCTCAGCTTTCACTTTACCAGAGCTTGTTAGCTGAACTGTGATTGGTTGCTGTGGTAAAATCACAAATTTTTTTCTTTGATGAATTAAAGAGGGGTATGGCCAATCAAAAATTTAGCTTAGGGTGCCCTAATCACACACCTTTTTTACGGCTTCTTGATACACCATTTAATTCCCAAGATATGTGGGTTAATGATTTATCTGACAATTCACAGAATCAGTCAGATGGGTGTGAACTTTATTTTAATAATTGGAGTGACCATCAGGTAATCGCAGCAATTTAGTATGGAGTTGTGAACACTATTGTATTGCGTATATTGATTAGGATATAAAAGAGGCCCATATGTGACTCTGTTTGATATGTATAAACGTAGTACAAACACAAGGATGGGGGGGGGGGGGGGGTAACTTGAAAAGGTCTATATACCAGTATATATTTCCAGATTTTCCCCTTTTATTTCTGTCTGATTTTGAGTACTTGCATCATATTTTTAGTTAGTTCTGTCTCTGGCTCTCTAAATTTATCTTAGCTTGGGGGATTATTTTTTTTAGGATTGTTACCAAGGTTAATTCTGTAGATATCTAGGGTTGAAATATTGTCGGTTTATGGTTTTGAAGGGTAACTGAAGATGCCTGCATATAATAGTCTTGTTGGTGCCAGCGATCATAGTGATTGATATGGGAGTTTGGGCGTGATAAATGCAAGTATAGCCGTCCATTACAAAACCCCCTGACTATATTCCCGCCCATCACCTGATATTCACTCCTAGTGTTAAAATTAGGTTCATGCCCATCTGACTGATTCACTCATTTGTAAGAAAAACTATGAACCCTCATATCTTGAGAATTGGAAAAAGGTGTGAGATCAGGGAACCCTAACCTATTTAATGATAGGACCATCTTATTTTTCTTGGTTGGCTACAGGTCTTCTTTAAAGGGGTTCTACGGTGCTTACACAGCTATCACGCCCCCTCCCGTAGGCTTGCATTGAGGGGCGGAGTGTGACGTCACACGCGGCCGGCCCTGTGGTCGCCTGTAATCAGTCCCGGAGCGAACACGATCCGGGGACTAATTACAAACGGGGTGCCGCGTGCATTATCCCGGGGGTCCGCAGTGGCGGGACTCCCGCGATCAGGCATCTTATCCCCTATCCTTTGGATAGGGGAAAAGTTGTGTAAGCACCGGAGAACCCCTTTAAAGGGATTTTCTGGTTACTTGCTATTGGCGGCCCTTGTTAAAGAAGACCTGTGGACTCATCAGCCTCAGAGGCGTAGCTTGTAGCTTCTGGGCCCCGATGCAAAATCTGCACCAGGGCCCTATATGCCAATTACAATACTGGTCTCTTATGGGGAAGATGTGCTTTGGGGCCCCCATAGACACCAAGGCTCCGGTGCGACTGCTACCTATGCTACCTATATAGCTATGCCCCCGATCAGCCTACCTGATGGTCTCCATTGCACTCCCAATCTGAGCAGCAATCTGTGTATTGGGCCAATTCAGTCATGCCCTTCCTCTTGGTGCTGGGTGTTTGGCCCAATCACTGGCTGAGACAGCCCCAGCACCAGGTAGAGGAAACAACCAGGTAGAGCATCAGAAACAGCATATGCAGAGCTTTTATTTATTTTTTTGTATTTATTTAAATAGCAGACAGCCTGGGCATCTTTATTTAATAAAAAAAAAAAAAAAAAAAAAGCACTTTCCGCCAGATAACCCTTTAATAGCTAAGTATATCTTGTTGCTTAGTTCCATACGTCTTTATATCTTGTTGTTTTTCATTGGGCTTTATTTCTTTACTTTTGTCAACTTCTTTGTGATGTCCCAGTACGGGATATGCATTTCACAATCCAATCAGCTTGAGTCCCTGTACGTCCCCAGGGCTCACCTGCATTGTACCCCTATAATCTGTATAATAGTATATTATGCGTAAAGGACCTTTGATATGGTCACATGGTTGGTAGTCACATGATAATGGTTGTCACATGTTTTGTTATCCAGAGAGCACCAGGTGACCCACTGCTAGCCTATGGGCTTATTGCTCAGGCCCCCTTTATAAGAGGGGAGGTACTGCAATCTCTCTTTTTGATCATTCATTGCTCTTAGATCCTGAGGTCAAGTCCAGTCCAGACATCTCAGTGCCAATGTCCAGCACATCTGGAGGCCTCAAGCCTAAATTACAGCCACAATTCAGTAAGTCAAGTCATCTCTGCCTGCTGTCACTATCTTCAGTCAAGTCTATTATAGTCAGCGTGGCTGTCCTAAAGTCTGTCAGTCACTGCAAGTTCCAGCAAGCTGCAAGGTCCCCTGTGTTACTTGTCAACTCTCTGGGATCCTGGCCTAGCTGTAAAGACTGTACCATCTATCTACCTAAGTAAGGCTACCGTTAACCCTGACCTGGCTTTGGACTCTTATTTGCCATGCCTAACTAGGACTAGCCGTGCTACCGTTCGGGTGGTTCTTGGTCAAAACCATTCCCTGGCGTCACGAACACTTAAGGGTTAACACCATCTGTCCCTACACCTCACTTTGCACCCCCCGTGGTGCATCACAAACTTTGGCGTCACGAACAGGATACCGGTGTGTGCCTTAACCATAAAACCATAAGTCCTCCCCCCTAGTCTGAGTCTGAATTGTGCCCAAGAGAAATTGCATGTCGATGCGAAAAAGTTTGCCCCAGAAAAGTGTACGGGACTTTGTTAGTAATTTGTTTTACTAAAGATGCTGGTGAAATAGTGGGGGGGTGAAAAGGAGTCCATTATCTGTTGTTGAAAGTAAATATGAAGTCGTGAACACAATGTGCAAAATCAGAACTGAAGCCATGTTACGTGCCAAAATTGTACCTGAAAGGGTGCCAAAGTTGTACCTGAAAGGGTTAACCAATTGGTCCAGAAGCACACGATGGGATTCCCGCCAAAGCCAGTGTCCCGCCCCTGGGCCTGGGGATCATGTTGCTGTGTCCAGTCTGCGGACGAAGAGGATGCACTGCTCAATCACTTCCGGTCCCAGGCCCCGCTGATAACGTCCTTCTGGCCGGTGGCCATTTTGGTAGAGACCAGTCTAAGAAACGTTGCTGAGCCTGACCTCTTCAGTTCAATGGAAATGTTGGCTAAGAGTAAGAAGATGGCAGAGGCGCAGCTATCCACATGTGAGTCCCAAGATGGAACCGAAAGACCAACAGATTGGCGCAACCGCAGCACAAGTTTTCCAGGACTTAGCAGATCGCCTGCACAAGCTCTCCATCGGGGCTGAAGACGTCCACCTAAAAGTGCTGCTGCCAGAAGATGATGGAGAGTGGGCCGCAGCTCTGGCGGAAGGTACGCTGAGGTCGCCACGAGAGCCTTCGCCGGTAAGGCTGTCACCCCATCACCGGACCTGGGTGGAGATCGACACAGAGGAGTCAGAAGTGAGTACCCCGGCCGAGGCCACATTCTCTACCCCTCCATCTCTCCCCAGTCCAGAGCCAGCGCCCCAGGTCCAGCAGCTCCCAGCACATCCCTGGTCACCACCGTTACCTAGGTGGCTACGTGGCGACAAGCCTGACTTAATCCAGTAAATGAAGGAACATCTGCTTCCCCTGCCAGGGAAGTCCCTTCCCTCAGTTCCTCCGGCCCAGTCCGAAAGGGCCATAATAGATGCTGAAGTTGCCGCTATCATGGAGGAACTGAGGATTTAGTGAATAGAGAGATATGGGCCAAAGCTGCTGCTGTTCGAGGTGCGACAAGAGCAGAAGCAAGATACAACAAAATTGGAGGCCCTATACATAAGGAAGGTAGAGCACCCCCAGGAGGGTGGATCGCTGTCGCGCAACAGTGGTCAGGTTTGTTACAGTGAGGGGGTTTGGCACCCTTATGGACGGTCACCACGGGGGCATCCTCCTAGTGAACAGGAGGGTAGTACAAAGGGACTATCTCCCCCCAGCTATGCATTCTCTTAAGAGCGGGAGATAGTAGAGTATACACCTGTATCAAGCCTATTTCCCCTCTGAAGATTGGGACTCAAATCCCTTTGGTCTTCTACCACTAAGTGTCAAGGGAGCAGTTGTCCAAGAAGAGTATCTGGATCAACCTGCTATGGACCCCAAGTATATGCACCAAGGCTCTCCAACAGAAATACCCAGGCCTACTCCTGCTGTCGAGGAGGTGTGTCCTAACCAGCTGGTACCAACCAAAGTACCTCGGTCTACTTAAACTGTTCAGGAGATTTGGCTGGAACAGCAGGCGCCAACAGTTCATCCCCCTGACCTGGCCTTGGACTCTTATTTGCCCTGCCTAACTAGGACTAGCAGTGCTACCGTTCGGGGGGTTCTCGGTTAAAACCACGCTCTGGCGTCACAAACGCTTAATGGTTAACACCATCTGCCCCTACACCTCACTTCGCACCCCCGTGGTGCGCCACACAGTCATTCACACAGTCTTTAAATTCACTGGAGGCTCTGCTTCTGGAAATAAATAAATAACCTGTAACCCCAGACTACCCCTTTGGGGGGCATATAGAAGTCCGAAAAAACTATGTGAGATCATTACTTGGTGATGCATATTACTCCTCTTTTTTCATGTAAACAATGCAGTAAAACAAAAACATTCTCTGGAGAGCATCGCCTCTGCGAGACACCAAATTGTTTTCCACGAAAGCCTAATACAAATGATTGTATATTTTATGATCATATTTGAGGTCATGGGTAACTAAACAAGCCCAAAAATGGCGTTATTCGAATAATAATAACAACAACAATGGAATACACAGATCATAAAAAACATGCTCCTAAATGACTGTTTACAGATAGGGTCTTTAATATAGTTCTATTTTGTGGAGTGATATTTTTTGCTGTCATTCTCACAGGGATTGCATGAACTCTAACACGTTCTGCGGCAGCTTATACATTATATGCAGGAAGTATCGAGGGACATATGGAAAAGGACACTCTGCTGGGGCTGATGGACTCTGCCCACGTAGAGGAGTTTTATCAAAACAAACAGGACGCTTGGGACATTCTACATAAAAGCCATTACATCACAGGCTGCGTGTGAAGAGCGGAAAACAGCAGCACTGTTTTCCTGATGGCAGTCTTATGTCACATCCCAGGGGAACGGCCCCTGATACAGACGTGTATCTTATCAGGTGCCGCCTCCGGTTACATACAGCAGCTTCTCTTCTGGAGGCATTCAAGGGAAAATATATTAAATCAGTGTTTCCTAAATAGGGTGCCTCCGACTGTTGCAGAACTATAACTTCCAGCATGCCTGGACAGCTATAGTTACACAGGTTGGGAAATCCTGCATTAAATAGATGCATATGTGGTATGGGGGTGTGATGCAGAGCAGTTGGAATTACCCTAGGGGCAGATGGTATTAAAGGGGTACTGGGGTGGAAAACTTTTTTTTTTTTTTTTTATCAACTGGTGCCAGAAAGTTACACAGATTTGTAAATTACTTCTATAAAAAAAATCTTAATCCTTCCAGTACTTATTAGCTGCTGAATACTACAGAGGAAATTATTTTCTTTTTGGAACACAGAGCTCTCTGCTGACATCATGAGCATAGTGCTCTCTGCTGACACTTCTGTCCATTTTAAGAACTGTCCAGAGTAGGAGAAAATCCCCATAGAAAACATATGCTGCTCTGGACAGTTCCTAAAATGGACAGAGATGTAAGCAGAGAGCACTATGCTCGTGATGTCAGCAGAGAGCTCTGAGTTCCAAAAAGAAAAAAATTACCTCTGTAGTATTCAGAAGCTAATAAGTACTGGAAGGATTAAGATTTTTTTTATAGAAGTAATTTACAAATCTGTTTAACTTTCTGGCACCAGTTGATTTAGAAAAAAAAACAAGTTTTCCACCGGAGTACCCCTTTTACCCTTTATATTCGTGACGCCAGGGCGTGGCTTGTCTTCAATACCACCCGAAGGTATACCGCTGGATCCTGGGCTAGGCACGGGGGCAATGATGACTCAGACGCCAGGTTACGGACAATGGTACAGTCTATACAGTGTAGCCAGGCCCACGGAGGTGACCAGTGACTTCAGAGACCTTAAGGGCTTGCTGGGACTTGCAGTGGTTTTGGACAATTTAGTGCAGGCCACGTTGACATGACAATAGATGACAGTGACTGACTTGACTTGACTGGAGACAGACTAAGCTGTGACTTTAGCTTACTTGTAGACTTTAATCTTGTGGCTGCAGACTTGACTTGAGGCCTCCTATGACTCCAGACACAGTTCCGGAGTCTTTGCTGAGGTGCAGTCGAGCTTAAGAATAAGAGCGAGAAGAGACTCCTCCCAGGGCTTTTATGGGGGAGACTCTGGTGGAGTCCCATTGGTCACCCTTAACCCCTTAAGGACCAAGGGCGTACAGGTACGCCCTTGGACCTGCTCTCCTGATATAACGCGGGGTTACACAGTAACCCCGCGTCATATCACGGCGGGCCCGGCGTCATAGTGAAGCCGGGACCCGCCTCTAATAGCGCGCAGTGCCGATCGCGGCACCGCGCGCTATTAACCCTAAAAGTGAAACCGAAAGTGGCCGGCTAGCTCAGTCGGGCTGTTCGGGATAGCCGCGGCTAATCGCGGCATCCCGAACAGCTGACAGGACAGCGGGAGGGCCCCTACCTGCCTCCTCGCTGTCCGATCGCCGAATGACTGCTCAGTGCCTGAGATCCAGGCATGAGCAGTCATGCAGCAGAATCGTTGATCACTGGTTTCTTATGAGAAACCAGTGATCAATAATGAAGATCAGTGTGTGCAGTGTTATAGGTCCCTATGGGAGCTATAACACTGGAAAAAAAAAAGTGAAAAAAAAAAGTGAATAAAGATCATTTAACTCTTCCCCTATTAAAAGTTTTCCAATAAAAAAAAAAAAAACACAGTGTAAATAAAAAGAAAAATGAACATATATGGTATCACCGCGTGCAGAAATGTCCGAATTATAAAAATGTATTGTTAATTAAACCGCTCGGTCAATGGCGTGCGCGCAAAAAAATTCCAAAGTCCAAAATAGTGCATTTTTGGTCACTTTTTATATCATTTAAAAATGAATAAAAAGCGATCAATAAGTCCTATCAATGCAAAAATTGTACCGTTAAAAACTTCAGATCACGGCGCAAAAAATGAGCCCCATACCGCCCCATACACGGAAAAATAAAAAAGTTATAGGGGTCAGAAGATGACAATTTTAAACGTATTAATTTTCCTGCATGTAGTTATGATTTTTTCCAGAAGTCCGAAAAAATCAAATCTATATAAGTAGGGTATCATTTTAATCGTATGGACCTACAGAATAAAGATAAGGTGTCATTTTTACCGAAAAATGTACTACGTAGAAACGGAAGCCCCCAAAAGTGCGTTTTTTTTTCAATTTTGTCGCACAATGATTTTTTTTTCCGTTTCACCGTAGATTTTTGGGCAAAATGACTGACGTCATTACAAATTAGAATTGGTGGCGCAAAAAATAAGCCATCATATGGATTTTTAGGTGCAAAATTGAAAGAGTTATGATTTTTTAAAGGCAAGGAGCAAAAAACGAAAATGCAAAAACGGAAAACCCCCCGGTCCTTAAGGGGTTAAGTCACCTGGTCACTGATACCTCCTAGGTTACAATCACATGACAACTGGTGATCACATGTTAACCTTTCTTAAAGATACAACATTGTTATAAACATAACATAGGGGATAATATACTATTACAGTAGAACAGATGCAGGGGGGGCCCAGGGGACACTGCAGGGAGGCAGCCTGACAGGGCAGCAAGGGTATAGGGTAATAACTCCCGTACTGGGCCAACACAAACTCCCCCTTTTAAACACAGCCGTCCTGGGCGCCCAGTCCTGGAGGGCGGATGACTAGAAGTGGCCACTGGGGCCTAGACTGACAGTTCCTGGGCATTATTGTCAAATGTCCTTCACAGGTCTGAATAAAAAGAACTGAGACGAGTCTATGTAGCATTTTTGTGAAAACGACCATACATGTTCCTTTCAATAACGGGACATAAACATGTGGGATTCGTTACCCTTATAACTACATTTTTATCACATTTAACCCCTTAAGGACTGAGCCCTTTTTCACCTTAAGGACTGAGACCTTTTTTGCAATTCTGACCACAGTCACTTTAAGCATTAATAACTCTGGGATGCTTTTACCAATTGTTTTGATTCCGAGATAGTTTTTTCATGACATATTCTACTTTATTTTGGTGGTAAATTTTCGTCGTTACTTGCATCCTTTCTTGGTGAAAAATCCCCAAATGTCATGAAAACTTAGAAAATTTAGCATTTTTCTAACCTTGAAACTCTCTGCTTGTAAAGAAAATGAATATTCCAAATAAATTATATATTGATTCACAAATACAATTAGGGACATTTATCAATGTTTGCTTATGTATTCCTTTTTTTAGTACTTTTTTCTTTACTTTATTTTATGTGTGACTTATTTATCAACTGGTTTCAGCCTGTTGATAATTTTCTTTCAAGTAAGCAATTTCTTCTTTTTTACTTTGGTAGTAGCTTTTTCTGCTCCATGTTTGAGCTGGAGTAAATGTAGTAAATTTTTTACCTTGTTGCGACTTTTTTTTGCGCAGTTGCGACTGTCGCAGTTAATAAATACCTGACTACCCGTAGTCCATTTTAAAATTATTACTTAATAGTTACGTTTTTGAAAACTTGCTTTTCTCGCTTTCCAGTCAAAATGTCGCACGAAAAATCACGTAGTTGCAGGTGCGACATTTTTGCGACATTTTTAGTAAAGAAAATTAACTAAATCGCTTGATAAATGCCTGTCTTGTCTTGATAAATGCCTATAATATGTCAACAAAAGTTAGATTTTATTTCCATCATTTACACTTTAAAAATAACAGAAAACAAAAAATGACGTCTGCAAAAGTTTGGGCACCCTGCAGAATGTATAGCATGCACTGCCCCCTTTGCAAAGCTGAGACCTGCCAGTGTCATAGATTGTTCTCAATCATCATCTGGGAAGACCAGGTGATGTCAATCTCAAAGGTTTTAAATGCCCAGACTCATCTGACCTTGCCCCAACAATCAGCACCATGGGTTCTTGTAAGCAGTTGTCTAGAAATCTGAAACTGAAAATAGTTGACTCTCACAAAGCTGGAGAAGGCTATAAGAAGATAGCAAAACGTTTTCAGATGTCAATATCCTCTGTTCGGAATGTAATTAAGAAATGGCAGTCATCAGGAACAGTGGAAGTTAAAGCAAGATCTGGAAGACCAAGAAAAATATCAGACAGAACAGCTCGCAGGATTGTGAGAAAAACACTTTAAAACCCATGTTTGACTGCACAAATCCCTCCAGAAAGATCTGGCAGACACTGGAGTTGTGGTACACTATTCCACTATAAAGAGATACTTGTACAAATATGGTCTTCATGGAAGAGTCATCAGAAGAAAACCTATTCTACGTCCTCACCACAAAAATCAGCATTTGAACTTTGCAAATGAACATATAGACAAGCCTGATGCATTTTGGAAACAAGTTCTGTGGACCGATGAAGTTAAAATTGAACTTTTTGGACGGAATGAGCAAAGGTACGTTTGGAGAAGAAGGGGAACAGAATTTAATGAAAAGAACCTCTGTCCAACTGTTAAGCATGGGGGTGGATCAATCATGCTTTTTGGGTTGTATTGAAACCAGTGGCACAGGGAACATCTCACGGGTATGGAATGCTCGGACCTGAAACCCATAATGTGGTGGTGCACCATCTTGCTGGAAAATACTCAGGGAACATGCCAGCTTCGGTGCATAAAGAGGGAAACACATCATCATGTAGCAATTTCGCATATCCAGTGGCCTACATGATGATGTGTTTCCCTCTCTATGGCACGTTCCCCGAGTTTTTCCAGCAAGATGGTGCACCACCACATTATGGGTGTCAGGTCCGAGTATTCCTAGATGAACAGTTTCCTGGAAAGTGGATTGGTCGTCGTGGGCCAGTTGAATGGCCCCCAAGGTCTCCCGATCTGACCCCCTTAGACTTTTATCTTTGGTGTCATCTGAAGGCAATTGTCTATGCTGTGAATATACGAGATGTGCAGCACCTGAAACTACGGATACTGGAAGCCTGTACTAGCATTTCTCCTGCAGTGTTGCTATCAGTGTGTGAAGAGTGGGAGAAGAGGGTTGCATTGACAATCCAACACAATGGGCAGCACATTGAACACATTTTATAAGTGGTCAGAAACTTGTAACTCATGAAAGAATAAAGTTACGTTAAAACCAAGCACATAATAGTTTTTCTTGTGAAATTCTCAATAAGTTTGATGTGTCACATGACTCTCTTCCTATTGAAAAAACTAAAGTTGGATTCAAAATGGCAGACTTCAAAATGGCCGCCATGGTCACCACCCATCTTGAAAAGTTTCCCCCCCTCACATATACTAATGTACCACAAACAGAAAGTTAATATCACCAACCATTCCCATTTTATTAAGGTGTATCCATATAAATGGCCCACCCTGTAGTTTGGCTTATACTGAACTAAAAGGATCTAAAATACTTATTTGTATTTAGATAGTTGTATTGTAATACAGGTTGGTTTTGGAGAATTTAGATTTTTTAGAAGGGACCCCTGAAAATAAATTGACCACAGATTGTCCTGCTGCTGGGACCCCTAATAACTGGGGCCCCTAAATGGCTGTTTTGTGTGGGAGAACCTGGTAGCAAGTTTTGAAATGCACCTGCAGCGCCATCACAGGAGAAAATAAGCATTGCATGTGCTAGATCAGTGTTTTCCAAACTGTGTGTCTTCAGCTGTTGCAAAACTACAACTCCCTTCCATGCTGGGAATTGTAGTTTTGCAACAGCTGGAGATACACTGTTTGAAAAACACTCTAGGCCATCCAGAGAGGAGGAGACTGTAGGTAACTGAAGAGGTTTCTAAATAGGTTCGAAAAAGGGGAGGGTCTTAAACCAAACAGTCACTTTAAATTGATATAATAGCCAAGTCTTAAAGGGGACCTGTCAGCAGGAAAACAGGGTTTTAAATAGGCTGGTGGCTAGATAGGAATAGTCATCAGGATTCCAAGCATACCTTTTTTACTTCAATAGTCCTATTTAGCACCAAGATATAACCCTTTTTGTTAATATGCGAATTAGGCTTAAGTGCCCAGGGGCCATTCTCTAGCACAGCTTCAATTCAACCCATGTCCTTGTTTTCAATTGGTTGTGAGTCAAATTGGGTAGGCAGATGCAAGTGGGCTGGACTTACTAGGGCATTTGCCAAGCCCCCTGGACGCTTAAGCCTCATTTACATAATAACAAAAAAAGCTTATATTTCATGGACAGAGAGGACTACTGAAATGAAAGAGGTTTGCTCGTAATCATGATGAGTTGCCCTATTTAGCCAAGGACTTATTTACACCCCTGTTTTTCTGGTCGTAGGGTCACTTTAAACTGGCCATACACATATGATAGATGTTGACCGAATGCTTGTTTTGGCCTACAGCGGTCTCTCCCAATTGACACATGCGGAATGGGAAAAAGGGATAAAACTGCTTTTTAGAAGGAGGCTTTAACCCCCAATCTATTGAACTTCCATGGGAATTGCAGTTTCTTATTTAAAGGATAATTTGGCTATTACGCATCTTTTCTACCAAAGAATTGGGGGACACATTCTCCTGTGATCCTCAAACTGGGCAACACACTAGTGTTGGCGACACTCCCCGGGTGTTCCCAATCCCACAGCTGGTCCAACAGCAGCAGCCATTGCTGTACACTGATTTAAAGACATTGCCGCACAGACTGCCTGCTCAGGATCAGCAGCATGGGCTGTGGCCACTTTAAATCAGTGAACAGCGGTAGCTGCCGGCACTAATGAGTGACGCCCCTGATGTTTCGCCGAGGATCGGCAGGACGTCACTCGTCAGTGCCATGCAGGGTATGTCGCTCGTAAGACCTGCTCAGACTCAAAGCCCCTGCACCTGAGCCTGTTGGAGCACATCGGCACAGGCACATTGGGATATCGGGGATAAAGGCGATTGACATGGCACAGGTGGGAATAAAATCACATGGGAAGATCAAGGGGGGTATGATGTGACACGGAGTGATAAGGGTGGAGGTAATGATGTGGCATAGGAAGTGATAAGGGTGGAGGTAATGATGTGGCATAGGAAGTGATAAGGGTGGAGGTAATGATGTGGTACAGGGGAAGGTCAAGAGGGGGAATGATATGGCACAGGGGAGGATCAAGGAGGGGAACGATATGACATGGGGTAATAAAGGAGGGGAATTGAGGGGTTCAAGAGGGGGAATAAATGGCACAGCGGCTGATGAAGGGGAGTGATGAAATGGCACAGGAAGGTACCAGCCACATTTCTAATGCTGATACTTGTCATGTGTTGTAGAACATGCAACGTGATACGTGCAATTGGCAGTGCGGCAAGGGGGCGTGTCGCCAAACTATGCATGTCTAAAAGAGGGGTTCCCAAACCTGAAAAATTTGGCTGTCCGGGCACTCTGGAAGTTGTATTTTTGCAACAGCTAAAAGCACCCTGCTTTGGAAACACTTCTCTATATAGTCTACATGAGCTGACAACCACTGCTACATTTACCTTTCTTCCATGCACTGGGTGCTGAAGGATCGTGCTGCCAAAAATACATTAATGCATTTAGCTATACGTTTTGTGATGGATCTTTAGTTTCCCAATATTACCCAGCAATGTATACCTTTCCTTTGCCCCTAATAAATGCCTTTCTCATTTCACACTGGATGTATTATAAACGCTGAAGAATTAAATCTCCCGAATTTTCCATTATTTCTGTAATCTATAACACGTCGTGAAGAATGGAAGAAAAAAAAATGGTATTAAGAGCAATTGTTCCCGGGAACATATGGAATAATTAGTTTTGTACAATTAAGAAGAATTAGACATCCAACCAAATAAGCAATGATTGAAGCATTTTCATTGCACACCTGAGCCCATGCAGAAGCGAACGGCGGCGGGGAGCCAGGGACGTGACCGCCGAGTCTCTGACCTATGTCTTGTCTTCTTCACCAGCCCATTTTCTCATTTACAGCTTCCTAGAAAACGAAAGGAAATTTGTTTCCATTGAAGAGTCGAGCTTGAACCAATTAAGACAGCCTGGGATTAGAGGACTAACATCTCCGGTATCGTGTCCGCTGCCCATTTGGGAGCTGCTCCCTTGTGAAGGGCTTTCAAGTATGTTTAGTTTTCTCCAGCCGTACCGTATCAATTTGCAAGGGCGAAAAATTTACAGTGAAAGATAAAAAAAATACAGTAAAATAGGATTTGTACTAAAACCTGATATTCATGGGAAAACAACCTCCCTGGCCGTAGCTTTCTACATGGTTTTATACATGGCGCAATTGTTAGCCCTTCAGGAGAATAACCCAAAATACGAGCAAATATATTTTTCCGTATTCTATATGCAGGTATCATATTAGTGGATGCCTACCAACATCTATGCTGCACAACAGTACTATGTATATGTCAGTGTTTTTCAACCAGTGTGCCTCCAGCTGTTGCAAAACTACAACTCCCAGCATGCCCGAACAGCCGAAGGCTGTCCGGGCATGCTGGGAGTTGTAGTTTTGCAACAGCTGGAGTCACACTGGTTGAAAAACACCGACTTGCTGTATGCATTTACTTCTAACGTGTTCAAGTTCAGATGATGGGGAAAAACAATATAATTGCTCACTATGATACTAATAGAACGAGTATTGACTTTTGTTGGATACGGAAACGTTTTCTATTGTGGCCACCAGATGGTGCTGCATTAATGTGTCACTCAACCACCTGGCAACATATCATAATCACAAAGGCTATATAAGCTGTTAAACCGATGCCCAATAGGTCCTACATCATATACAGGCCTCCAGCACTCCATCCTACCACAAAAATTTCTGTAAATCTCCTCAGAAAAAAATAATGCTTCTATATATTACTCACTAGGTCACGCAGATGCTTTACATGTCTTTATTAATGTGACTAGCTTCCGTATTTGGCTCACAAATCCCTCTGTTCTGCTGCGCACTCATTCCTACATTCACTGCTCAGAAAGGGGCGTGTCCGAGGCAAGAACTGAGCCTGCCCTTACTCACTATGCATTCCCTTCCTTTCTGAGTATGCTGTGCTGTGCTGGGTCTCTTGACCCAATCAATGCAGGCTGCCCCTCCTCTCTGTTTTCATTCTGCAATCTGACAGGACAGGAGTGAGCACAGAGGAGTGCTAGTCCCGCCCTCACTTCCTGCCCTCACTTCCTGGAAGAAAGAGCAGGGGGGTCAATGGAAGCAGTGAGGGGGGGGGAATGGAAGCATAAGGGGGGGGGGGTAATAGAAGTGGAGGGTGAATGGAAGGAGGGGCAGGATGAGGTGAATGCAAGGAGCAGGGGGGGGGGGGTTCCTGAACAATAGACATATGGGTGGGGGTTGGGGGCCAGGCACATTCTTTGCACAGGGGCCCTCTGCTGTCTGTGTCCGCCCCTGGCATGGGGTGTAGCTCTGCTGCCCCCCTGATGGACAGCAGATATCAGGGAAAGAAGGATTAGGCTGTGTTCACATGACAGAATTTCTGTGCAGAATTCCGCTGGAAAATTGTGCTCGGGGCAAAATTTACTGCACATTCAATTGGATGGGGATTTTGCTGTCCCGTTCCGCTGTGGAAATGTTGCTTTCTGGATTCTGCTAAAATAGAAGACTTGTCTTTAAATGTTTGCAGAATTCCAGGAGGAATCCCAATGAACTCAATCAGGATTAGAATTTTAGCAGAATTCTGTGTTTTGCACACACAGAAATTCTGCCGAAATTTTGCTCAAATTCGACAAAACTGCTAAAAATTCTGCAGTAAGCTTTGCAGAACGGAATTTGGGCAGAATAGCAGAATTTTGGCCATGTGAACATAGCATTAGGTGTGTTGGATTTCATCATGTTCAATCTTTTGTTCCTGTGACACAAGCTGCTGTGCATTTCAAAAAGCATGCATGCACGATTGAATCAAGCGTACATGTTTATGGGAAGGAACAGCTGTTGGCTGAAGGGGGAAACACTTCATTGCTATTTCACCTGCATCAGGTCAGTTTCCCATATTGTTTTATATACTGTGTTTTCACCCTAGGGTTATGTTCACGCGGCGGAATTTTCGTGCGGAATTCCACCAGAAACTACTCTGTAATTTGCTGCCTATTTTTTTTAATGGGATTCCGCATTCCCATTTGGACAGCGGCACAGAAATCCTGCCTTCCACATGCTACAAAAAATATAGGATCGGCCTTATATTTTGCAGAATTCCGTGGCGGAATCCCAAGTCAATGGGGCTTGAATTTCGGCAGAATTTTGTGAACACAGAAATTCTGCCACAATTATGTCGGAATTCCCTTGAAATTCCGCAATTCTGTTCAGCAAGCTTTACAGAATTGTGGAATTTTCACCGTGTGAACATACCCTATAACAAAATGGCAGCAGCACACTTGGTAAACAAAATGGAGGCTCCCAGCGCACGTGTCCCCCCCCATCCACCACGCGGTGGATGGGGGGACACTCCCCTCCACGTGCAATGTGGGTGGAGTGGCTCCCTCTGTAGCCGTGCATCCCCTCCCCTATTTCACAGGAGGAGGTTTTAGGTTGTTAGCGGATCCCGCATGTCACCCAGCCTGAGGTGAGTGAATGTTTGGGGTGCCATCCGATGTGGTGCCGCCTCCGCGTGGTGGATGGGGGGACACATTTTGATCAAAAAGTGTGCTGCTGCCATTTTCTTTTTTTTTTTTTTTTTAACATGTTTTGTACCCGCGTGCACCTGTGTATTGGGTTTAGGTGCTGGCTCCATTTTTGTCTTTTTTTGTTTTCGTTATACCCCATAAGTGTTCAAGGGGAAATAGCTTTCAGCTGAATATACAATTGGACACCAGCTGCCCAAAATGTACGGGAAGCAGGTATGCAGCGCCGGGCAGAAACAATGTACAGTCAATTCCTTTTCAGATGGTCACCTACACTTTAGAGGAAGTTATTTCACTGTGGTGGGTGCGTTTTTGTGTTTTTAATATACTATTGTATTTTTTTATTTTTTTTTACAATGGGATCTATTTCAATATAAGAATTTGCCCGAGGCGTGAAATAGTAAAGTCTTTTAAATGAGAACGGCAGAACATGTTGAATTAATGTAAGACATGCCGGCAAAGGTAAAGCAGCCAAGGAATGTACGGACTGTGCCTGTCCCTTCACAGATAAACAGCCCCGCAGAGGATGAGTGTCCCCCGCTTTGTATTATCAGTAGGAAGAAAGAATGTGGATTAAACTTCTACAATCCTGAGCGGAAATTATTGTCGTGTTATTCAGTTTTTGACTTTTCTGCTTTTTTAATTTTTTTTTTGTCATAACATCCTGCCTAAAAAAAAGCTGCTTCCCGTCTATTTTACTGCTATACCATATGTGTTTCATATAGTTTATGACTTAACGCAGATTTGTCTCACCAGTGTTCCTCTAGCTGTTTCAAAACTACAACTTCCAGCATGCCCGGACAGCCATCGGCTGTCCGGGCATGCTGGAAATTGTAGTTTTGCAACAGCTGGAGGCACCCTGGTTGGAGAACACTGACTTACTCTATGTATTTACATTTAGTGTGTGAAATATCTACTTGACTGTATTCTATGAGAATGGAGTCCGTCATTTGGCAGTGATGCTGCTGACACCTCCGAGGCACAGTATGTTTTGTACCTCATAGTGAAAAGTACTGTCGATTTTATTGTTGCTATGTACGTAAAACGGTCACATGACCCATGACCGTCCCTACTATGTATTGGACCATCTGTTTTTGCAATCATATTTGCACAATTACTTAGCCAAGACTGACAAGAGGAAACCCTGTGTGACTGGGAAAGACGGGATGGCCGGAAGAGGTTCACGCGGCAGAATAACGAAAACAATCATTTTCCCAGTAGAAACGAGTGAATAAATATATGATAAAAACCTATAGAGGGGTTCAGAGGTAGCAGTCGCACAAGGGTCCTGGTGCCTAAGAGGGCCCCAAGGCACATCTGCCGCCATAAGATACCAATATTATAAATGGCATATGGGGCCCAGTTGGAAATTTTGTACCAGGGCCCAGAAGATACAGCTCTTTACATACCATAACAGTATAATATAGCTGTGTGGACAACTCTTAGGGGAGCGTTCACACTACGGAATTTCTGCATGCGGAATTGCGCTCAGGAATTCTATCGCATGAACCTAAACATTGATGTGAATAGGCCTTTTCAGCGGCAGAAAATTCCGATGTGGAAATTGATCTGCCAAAAAAACGGTTATTTTTTCGGCGATGGAATTACGCATGATGCTGCTTTGTGGTCAGTGGTGATGGCACAGGTCCGTGCGGTCCTGGTGCTGAAGGGTCTCTGTGGCAGCTGCTCATTCGGAATTTCCGAGCAGAACTCCTGATCAGAATTCCGTGCAGAGATTCTGTAGTGTGAACATACCCTTAGTTTTAGGTTTTTGGTCTGTGGGCTTCACCATCAAGTAGGGGGTATTTCAGAGGGGGAAAAAATTCTATTCAATTGGTGCCAAAGATTTGTGAATTACTTCTGTTTAAAAATCTTAATCCTTCCAGTACTCTTCCAACCCTTCTGTTCCACTGAAGGTTTCTGTCCTCCCTTAGCTCGCCTTAGGACACTTGAGTTACAGTTTGACAGGAGTACCGGCCCAGTACTTAAAGGGGTATTCCAGGCCAAAACTTTTTTTTATATATCAACTGGCTCCGGAAAGTTAAACAGATTTGTAAATTACTTTTATTAAAAAATCTTAATCCTTCCAATAGTTATTAGCTTCTGAAGTTCAGTTGTTGTTTTCTGTCTAACTGCTCTCTGATGACTCACATGCCCGGGAGCTGTGCAGTTCCTATGGGGATATTCTCCCATCATGCACAGCTCCCGGGACGTGACATCATCATTGAGCAGTTAGAGAGAAAACTTCAGAAGCTAATAACTATTGGAAGGATTAAGATTTTCTAATAGAAGTAATTTACAAATCTGTTCAACTTTCCGGAGCCAGTTGAGATATATATATATGTATATGTATATATAAAAAATAGGTTTTGCCTGGAATACCCCTTTAACATCCTCTGGAGCATACAGCAGCTGATGTGTAGTTCTTTCTAGTCTGACCACAGTGCTCTCTGCTGACACCTCTGTCCATGTCAGGAACTGTCCAGAGCAGGAGAATATCCCCATAGCAAACCTCTCCTGCTCTGGAAAAGTTCTTAACACGAACAGAGGTGGCAGCAGAGAGCACTGTGGTCAGACTGAAAAGGACTGCACAACTTCCTCTGGAGCATACAGCAGCTGATAAGTACTGGAAGGATTAAGATTTCTAAATAGAAGTAATTTACAAATCTGTTTTGGGAAAAGCTGCAAAACAAAGTACAGATGCTACCAAATGTACAGAAATGTGCCTAGTAGTGAAGTGAATAGGCAGCCTTGCTCTTGGAAGCACAGCGCCCCCCCATAATCAGCTGATCGTCAGGGGTGAGGGAAGTCGTACTGCATCAGCCTTATAGTCATGGCCATTCCTAAGGATAGGATTTGTATATAAATATTTAACTGAATTCGTTTTTTGAGCACAAACAGACCCCAACTGATGCTCTATAGGAAAACACTGCAAGACCTATTTTCTAATCTGGTGTCTGAGCCCACTGATGCCTTAAATGATCCTATTAACAACAGTAGCATCAGTGTTGACATCAATTATCCTTTGGAGTTTCCCTATGTATGGGAATGTGCTTTAAGAACTTTCAGCAACCAGCATATTTTTTACAGTTTGTTTCTGGAGTTTAAAGGGGTACTCCAGAGGAAAAAAAAAATGAGTTGTCAGACATGGTCGCACATCTACAACATGCATCTTGATCCTCGGCTTCTCAGAAAAATGTATTAAACTAACAGGTCCTTAGTGTACTTTATAATCATGAAGTGCTAGCCACGCCATGGCCACCTGTAAGTAGCGGGTCCCTAACATCCCTAGCATAAAATGGTGCAGAACTCAAATGGGCACTGTCAAACACAAAAACTTGTGATATGTTGTAAAGCATGTATAACCAATAGGTTTTACAATTGCTTTCATTAGAAAATGTTCAGTATTTCATACTGAAAAAGCCAGTCAAACAACTGCCCCCCCCGCCTGCTTTTACACATACCAATCCTGCTGTGTCCATGCATCATCACCTACATCATGGACACTCTTCCTTGATTGACAGCTGTGAGCGCAGGGCTCACAACTAGAGGAAAAATCCTCCCACTGTCAGCTTGTGTCCCGCTATGGTCAGTGAGGACAAGCTGGGAGTTGTAGTTTTGCTAATGCTAGGGGAGATGTGAGCAGACAGCATACTGAGGGAGGGGGCGGAGACCTGCACAGTGAGACCACGCCCCCTCCCTTTGAGAGGAATTCAGACTAGTGAGCTAAATTAAAAGTGTAATAAAAAATAAAGGTGCTAAACACATAAAAATTAGATGTACATGGTCAGGATTAGGTGCTGAGTGATATATTAAAAAAAACTTTTTTTTTTGTTGGTTCTGACGGGTACGCTTTAAGAGATAACCCTGCTTGTGTATTGAAAGGAGTAACATTGTCCTCTGCCCAATGCCAAGATTTCATAATTTCAGATTTTGATCTCATCTCATTGTTCTGCTTTGGTGGAATGTAGAACTATTGCATTCATTGTTTGTAACATGAACTGAAATTCCTAGTCGTGCATAGCATACATAAATCTGTCGGGTGTCTTTGAAATACAAAAATGTTAGGGCCTCCCTCCATGTCCACAACTGGGGAATAATGATGTGGGTAACAAAAACCACTGCCTACACAAGGAGGGGTCTCACCAGCTCATCTACAGCCAAAGAATTTAGAAAGACTTCCTAGTTTTATCCCCAGCGTGTACAACACAGTATATTTATAGATTTTACAATAGAATTCACTATATTATTTCTCTTCATTGAACATATTCAGTTTTTCATATACAGGGAAAGTCCGAAATATCTTGTAAGGCAAGTTTGGGTTTATCATGACCTGGAGATACCACTGGGGGGCTGCCAACTCTGAGATGAAGTTCTCTTGGCTTGAATGCATAATTTATTCTTTATATGAATCTATAAAGAATCATGACAGATTGGTATTTGCATTAGAAGGCAGCACATATGATGGATCCTGAAGGGCTTGCTGAGTGTGTCCCCAAGTGGCTCGGAAGAGGGAGACATTTTCTTACCAGGGACCAGCCTACATCTGCTGAAAGAAGCCTTGCAAGCTATGTTCCATCATGTAGAAATACAAAGTGCAAGTTTTGCAGTACAGACTAAAGTAATGTTGATGTTGTTCAACGCACACAGCTGCCAGGCTATTTTAAAATTTATTTGGGTTGGCCCACTTTACGTGTACCAGATTTGTTGCCGAAAATGTTATGAGCAGGTGATTAGGTGATTCCATTGCACTAGTCAAGCTTTGATCCCTTAAGGACCAAGCCCATTTTGACCTTAAAGGGGTACTCCCACCCTAGACATCTTATCCCCTATCCAAAGGATGTCTGATCGCTGGGGACCCCCGCAATATTGCATGCGGCACCCACCTGTTTCTTGTCCGGAAGCGCTAAAGGGTCTGGGTCGCGACCACGGTAACAGAAGTCTGTGATGTCAGGACTCTGCCCCCGTGTGACGTCACGCCCCGTCCCCTCAATGCAAGTCTATGGGAGGGGGCGTGACGGCCGTCACGCCCCCTCCCATAGACTTGCATTGAGGGGACGGGGCGTGACGTCACACGGGGGGCAGAGTCCTGACATAACGGACTTCCGTTCCCGTGGTCACGACCCAGACCCTCCAGCGCTTCCGGACAAGAAACAGGTGGGTGCCGCATGCAATATTTGGATAGGGGATAAGATGTCTAGGGTGGGAGTACCTTTTTAAGGACCAGAGCATTTTTTGCACATCTGACCACTGTCACTTTAAGCAATAATAACTCTGGGATGCTGCCTCTGATGCCGCCGCTGCCTCCTCCCCTTGCCTGCTGCCGGTCACCGCTGCCTGTGCAGGTCCCAGGTATGTGCCACCGGTCCCCGCATCTTCCCCCGCTCTGCCCGGACTTCAAGGGGTGGCTAGAGCACGGGATCTGAACTTTAACCCCCCAGTCAGCTGAGATACTGTGATTGGTCCACAGGGACCAATCACAGTGATCACTGACCAGGACCATTCACACATGGTCCTAGGGGGGCTTGCAGAAATTGTCTCCCGCTGGTAACAGCACGGGTTAACTGAATGACTTATATAAACGTCAGGATGCGCGAACTACCAGCATAAGCTGATGTTTATATAAGTCATTCTGCGGGAAGGGGTTAAAGTATTACTGAAATGTATGCAAACTATTGAATGTTGTCCTGACATGTCAAAAGTTTAAATTGCATGTCTCAGTCTTAGCTGGGTGAAGCACACAGCTGCATGCTTCACTCCTCGGCCAGCTGTCTGGTCTGACTGATGTGCTCCTTTATAGTCTATGAAGCACATTAGTTGGATTGGGTTGCCAGCTGGGATTGAGGCAACCACTGAAGTGAGTCAAGCAGAAAAAAGCTGCAATCAATGGAATATAGTTGCTGGAATAACACAAACAAGACCTCAAATTCCATCAATGGATGGACCGGACGAGGCTGCAGGAACAGCTTGGGGCGCTCAGAGGCTCTGTCTGAAGAAGTCTGAAGTCGTCTGCTGAGCAGTGAGTGCAGGATTCTTTGTAGTGCATTGCACTTACTCTTTCGGATACATTCTTTGGTCTACATTTATTTCCTAGCACCACCGGACTACGACACGATTTACCTTGACCTCACAGCCTGAGTACTGACCTGCATCCATTGAGCGCACACCATTAGGGTAGATAGCTGTGCCGCCTTATTTCTACATGTATTCCTAAGAACATAACACAAATGATTAAAAACCTGTACAATAGCAGTGCCTGCCATATAAAGAACCTTACACCAGGGCATACGTTCCCCACCGTACATTTTGCTTTATTAGGCTTTGTGTGGAGTCATGTCTAAATAACATGTCAATCTATATACAGTGGTCCCTCAACATACGATGGTAATCCGTTCCAAATGGACCATTGTTTCTTGAAACCATCGTATGTTGAGGGATCAGTGCAATGTAAAGTATAGGACAGTGGTCTACAACCTGCGGACCTCCAGATGTTGCAAAACTACAACACCCAGCATGCCCGGACAGCCAACGGCCGCTCCGGACCGTCACCGCTAGTCACCGCTGCCCTGGATGTCCCCCTCGACGCTCCGGCAAGGCCTTTGCTTCCCCGGCATCCTCGCTCTCTGTCGCCGCCATCACGTCGTTACGCACGCCACTCCTATTGGATGACGGGACGGCGTGCGCAGTGACGTGATGATGACGATGAACAGCGCCGACAATGCAGGGGATCCTGAAGAGGACGCGCCGGAGCCCCGAGGACAGGTGAGTGATCGTCAGCGGACCACACGGGGCCCCGTAAACGGCTATCCGGTGGCAGCTGAAGCTGTCAGCGCTGCCGGATAGCCGTTTATGCGATGGCCCCCGATATACAAAAGCATCGTATGTTGATGCTGCCTTCAACATGCGATGGCCTCTGAGAGGCCATCGCATGTTGAAATTATCGCGGGGCCATCGTAGGCCAGGGGGTCACTGTACTTTACTAGATATTGCATGTCAGGGTTTCTCAGTTCCAGCAGTTCTGATTGTCAGCAGAGGCTGCTTGTACATGGCAGTGATATGGACGCCATTTTGCATCTATACTATGGCCACAATACATCCTATGGTCTGCACCAAACTTAATCACTATAGAACCCGTGTGAAGGGGCCAATTCCTAGCTATAGCACAACTAACTTGGTTAGAATTAGTCACTTAGACTAACCATACTGTTTGTAGGGTGCATGTTATGTACACTGCATTTAGCAAGTCTTTAGACCTTTTCACCTTTATTTTTTTTTTACATTTTATGTTGTGGCTTTGTGCTAAAATAAGTTCCTCTCCATAAATCTGCACTCAATACTTAAATGGGCTTTGTCATTAAAACTAATTTTTGCTATTGCGTAGAAGTTTTCTTTTCAATAAGATTTTGAGTATTTTCAGGAAATATAAAACATGTAAGCAAAACAGTTACGTCACTATAAGTGGTATATGTGATTGAATACAATAAAACTGATAGTCAGCATATGGAATCGTAGACTAAGTTAGAGTTTAACTCTAAGAAGAATAATGATGTAGTACTATATAAAGCAATACAGAACCAAACAGAACTAAAAGAGGAGCATTTCTTTTAAGAGGTATATATGTCGCCAATGACACCTAGTATGAAATGTCAGCATGAAGACAGCCACAGTTCCAGAAGTGGGCACATTATGGATTGCGTAGAAGTTTTCTATGTTTTATTTGTGTTTTAAAAAAGCTGCCACTAGATGTCTCCCTACTTGTCCAGAGCACATTTCCCCCATCTCTTGCACAGACTTTGGCTCCTTCTGGCCTCTGAGAGTCCATCGTATGTTGAAATGATTGTATGTGGGGGCCATTGTAGGTCGGGGGGGTCACTGTATACATAAAAAGAGAAGGACTGACTCATCAACGCCCAGCCTAAACCCTTGGACCTAGAAAGCTGAATTTTTTCACAGGTGTTGTTTTTAAGACGTAGACGAGGAATAAGAGAGGATTTTTTTAAATTCAACCCTTAAGGGGGTGAAAAAGGTGTTGAAATTTTGTATGGAAGTCCATCATTTTTGAAGCTAGAAGCAGGAAACTTAGTTTTTAGGCTAACAATTAGAGATAAAGAAATACGTGTTTTAACGTTTTCTAAAATTCCACCCCTGAAGGGGTGAAACGGGGGTTCGAAGTTTGTATGAATTAACCGCTTGCCGCAGAACGCTGGGTATACCCGGTGCTGCGGCGCGGGAGGGTTATGAAGCGAACTCAGGAGCTGAGCTCGCGTCGTACCCGCACGGTCCCAGCTGCTATCAGCAGCCAGGATCCGTGGCTAATGCCGGACATCGCCGTTCCGGCATATGTCTGGAATTAACTCTATAGACCCGGCGATGAAAGAATTCGGGTTGTTATGATGCCCGTAGACATTACCCAGAGCGGCCTCATTACTATAGGATCGTAAAAAGTAGATCCATGTTACCCCAAATTTTACTCGAGCGAAGCCGCGGGCAAAAGCTAGTATTTTATAAAAATGCTTAAACGATCAGTGTATCAATATCTAGTATTAGGGGATGCTCAGAGTAAAAACACACAGTGTTGGCCACATGTGGCCAAAATGCGTCAGTCAATTAGCACATTTGCTGGCAAACTTGTGTGCTGAATGACTGTCACATTCCGGATGCAAGTAGCCAACAACTTAGGTGCTTTCACCCCTTCTTGTCCAGCTTTTGATCAAGTTTTGTGATTCAGTTGATGAAGTCAAAGCAAGGTCTTTATCATAGTGGGCGAGAGAGAGAGAGAGAGAGAGAGAGAGAATAAGTCAGCTCCTACTTGCAGTGTAACCGGCTGTGGCTACCAACAGCGATTCTGATCATTTCACGGGGAACATGAACTTACTGCTTTAAACATTGTCGTGTCCAGCTACAGCTTACAATTATTGATGAATCACAAGTGCCAGTGGCTGTACTGCATATGAGAACACACTAAAGCACAGAGACTACTTCTCTTTCTTAAATTAAAGGGGTTATCCACCATGAGGTGATTTTAGTATGTACCTGGCAGACAGTTATGGACATGCTTAGGAAGGATCTGCGCTTGTCTTGGGGATAAATGGCTATCTTGTGAGATTACCATAATACTGTGGCTAGCTTTTGGTGACCTGGTATTTCCTGTTTGAGTTTCCTTCTTTGCCTACAAATCCCATAATTCAATTTTCCTCCCTCCCACACATCAGCCACCCCACCCATTGAAACATAAATGAGCTGCATCCATTCAAAAGACCTGTGGTTTTCAATCAAGGTGCCCACAGCTGTTGCATTAGTTTCAGATTGATCTCTCTCCCACCAAGCGATCCCTCCACCCATTGAAGCAGACAGGCTCCCTGTCATCAGCTGACTAGTGATGTCAGGTCTTGGCCTCATTGCAACCTGGGAAAAATCTGAGACAACAGTCATGTTGTATGCTGTTAAAAATAAATATTGGAGCGAAAATCACAGAATTGTGAGAAAACTGTCACACACAGGTACAGACACTATATTATGAACTACACTAACATTACAGCCCCCTGTAGCATAGTCAAATAAAAAAAAATCCTGGAATATCCCTTTAAGCTTAAACACTGCATAAAAAAACCCAAACAAAACCTGAATTGGTAAGAGCCATCAAGGTTGCCTGTATTTCTTGGTTAACAAGGGTTCAGCTGCCTTGTACCATGTTATTGTTATGAAGCAGCTAAAAATAGATTCTGGAACCTAATGTTGGTGAAGACCCATAGGTCTTGTCTGGATTAGTTTGTTTCACCACTTATATATTGTTATACTGTAGGAAAAATGTAGCAACCTGCGTGAAATCTATTTTGTCTTAACCCTTGGGAAAGGTTAATGAGATAATCACTTCCTCAAATGTGCCAGCAAATTGACCATTATCATAGATCGTGCTACCTGTAAGATTACTGACACCATCACGTGTTCTGCCCAATCTCCTAAATCCATCAGGAAACCATGGTTATTGTAGCGTGCACCAGTACATGTATGTGAGCTCTGTGCTGCGTGCTGCGGGGTGTATGAAGAAGAGCAGCTTGTATCATTCAACTCTTTCTTTTGTTTGTGATAAGCCACGGAGTGTACAGTGCATCCAGAAAGTTTTAAGACCTATTTGCTTTTTTCACATTTTGTTATGTTGCGGCCTTGTGCTAGAATAAAAAAATACATGGTAATTTAAAAAAAAAAAAATTGCAAATGTATTTAAAGGAAATTTCTCATGCACATAAGTATTCATACCCTTTCCTATGATACTTTAAATGTACTTCTAGCGGCCTTATTTTGTCTGTAATGTTTATATACCTTGACTGGAGTCTCCTGTGGTAAAGTCAATTGGACATAATTTGGAAAGACACAGCCCTGTATATATAAGGTCTCACAGCAGACAATGCATATCAGAGCAAGACCGATAAGGTGGAATGACCTGCCTGTAGAGTTTTGAGACAGGATTGTGTAGAGGCATAGACCTGAAGAGAGATACAAAATAATGTCTGCTGCACTAAGAGCTCAATGGCCTCCATAATTCTTTAAATGGACACTGTCACCAACCTTATTTTTTTATATGTTGTAGTACCTATGTACTACAACATATCTGTAATATATATATATATCCATTATTTATTTTTTGTTTAAAATATTTAATTTTACATTTGAAAACCGGCCACTAGGGTTCTCCCTTTTAGTGGCCGGCTGCAGCCTGACGTGACATCACGACTGAATTAGGACTGATGCAATCGGTCCTAATTCAGTCAGCCTGCGCTCGCTCCTTGCCTGTCAATCAGACACAAGCGCTGTGAATGCCGGGCTGCCCGCATTGGCTCACTGGCCTTGCGCACAGCCCGCCCCCAGCAGGGATATCTTGCACGGCAGGTCAGCAATGCTCCTATACTCCTCCTCCCTGGGTAGCACATGATTTTCTAAACAGGGAGGAGGAGACCCCAGAGCAGCCTACCGGGCTATTGGCTGCTCATCTATGCGAGCTCCCGACAGGAGCTTAACATACAAGAGATGAGGGCGGAAGTCGGTGCCCAGTGTCAGTGACGTCGCGCCTGCTGGGGAAGTTGGCTTCCGGCAGAGCTACAGCCGGCAGCAGCAGAAAAATAAATTTCTAAGGTAAAAAATAGTTTTTAAAAGGCAGGGAGGGGGTTAGGGATAGATTAGCAATAGGTAGGGACGGAAACATTTTTTTTTAGATGGTGGGAGCTACTCTTTAATTAAAGAACATTGGAACAACCAGGACAGTTACTTGATCTGGTTTCTCTACCAAACTAAGTACCTTGGTAAGAGAATATACCCAGAACCTAATGGTCATTCTGGCTAGAAAAAAGCCTTTCCTCTGTAAAAAACAAAACAAATGAAAGCCTACATGGAATTTGCAAACACCTGAAGGTCTATTAGACTATGCGAAACAAGATTCTCTGGTCTGATGAAACCAAAATTCAACTTTTTGGCCTCATGTTTTAGAGTCATGTCTGAACGAAACCAGGCACTACCCCTCTCCTGCCCAATACCATCTCCAATACCAGCCTCATGCTGGGACAGGGAGACTGAATAAGACAAGGCCAAAGATTCACTTTCCAACAAGACAATTACCCTAAGCACACAGCCAAGACAAGGCATAGGGGACTTAGGGACCATACCGCCCAGTACTAGCTGCATCTTTCCGCGTCGATATGTGCAGAACAGCCGGAGGACATGCTCTAGAAATGTACTTTTAAAGTCTACCTGTCAAATCTTTAAATCTGACAAAAGTATTGTTTGGGACTACCGGTTCTGGCATGGGCATGTGAGGAGCTCTGAGCCAGAGCTCCCGCACCTCGGACCTCATACCCGCACCGCACCGAGTACAAGGAGGGTAACTTATCTGCCCACCCAGCTAACGGAGGCTCCGGAGCACATGGGAGGAGCATAGATCCGGGTTGTGCTGTGCCAGCTGCTACGGAGGCTGTAATCTCCAGCAGAGCCTGCGCAGCTTGCAGGACGGGGCCGCCTTGCCCTGCTTCAGCCATGCTACATAGAAGACCGAGCAGTCTCTCCCTCAGCCTGGGTCACGTGCCCCACTTGTACACTGTGCCATTCCCACTTCAGCACAGGGGGGATTTGCTGTAACCCTAAGTAGTGAGGACTCAGGATCCCTCCACTATATCTCCCCCTGACAAAAGCGTGCTCTCTGCCTCTCCTACCTTCTCTCTTATGAACCGTTACTTAAGTAAAGGGGCTACACATGTGGGGTCCCCAACAATGACACCTCCCTCCACAATTACTTAGATGCATGCTACTGTATTTGACCCAGTGACTTCCAAGGGCACACAGTCCCAAAAGGTTGCCATGGACATTGCCAACAGCCAGACGCTGTTCACCCCTGAAGAGGAGGCACAGGTGCCTCTTTTACCAATGCAATCCCCCCCCCTTGGTGGGGGCCTCTGAGATCTCCTCTTCTCCCTTGGACCTCCAGACATTGGCAGCAACCTTGGTTAAGCCGATTGCTCCTACTATACAGTCAACCTTGGAAAACACCATGCGCTCCACATTAACACAGATACAGGTGGATCTGAGCGCTCAATTGAGCTGTCTGGATGAGGCGGAACAATGCATTATTGCTCTGGAAGATGAAAATAGTGGACTTGCTACCAGACTTCGCCAAACTGAAACAGATCTCTGCTATGTAAGCGAAAAATTGGAAGACCTGTAAAACAGATCATGCCGTAATAACCTGCATTTTGTGGGGGTCAGTGAATTCCTCCTTCCCTCTGATCTCCAGGACTTTTGTGAAAGCGACCTGCCCAAAGCTATGGGACTCACGCACAAATGTAGGGTGGAGAGGCCCATCGAGTGGGACGGCCACATACGACATCATCTGACCGCCCCAGGCAAGTAATCTTCAAATTATTGGATTACAATGATAAAGTGGAACTCCTGAGGGCTTATAGAAAGCGCTCTTCCCCGCTTACTTTCCGCAACAAGAAGTTGTTGATCTTTGAGGACTTCTCTGCTGACGTTGCTAAGCGTCAGAGGGCTTATGGTAAAGTCTGCACTGAACTGTTCAAAGCAAAAAAACTTTTCCAGCTCCAGTATCCAGCTACTTTGAAAGTATTCCATCCAGATGGATCCTTCTCTTCCTATCAGACTCTGGTCACGGCAGAGGCCGCCCTGCAAGAATTCCTGAGAGACTCAACCCGCCTCACCCGCTCTCCCTCTCATCATTCTCCACCACCCAGAGACCGGGGTGACACATCTCCTCTCTCTTCAAAGAGAATCGGGGGAAGAAGACCCATCGCCCTGGCGCTGCGGATGCTTGTCCCAAGAAATTCAATGGAGACAGGAGTATGCAAACATAGATCCCTTGGCAGGGACCACATTATTGGAAAAAAATAATAAATGCGGGGTACAGATTACGCGTTTCGAGGGAAGCACCCTCTTCATCAGGTCTGATCCTCTTCTTACCATGATCCTGGCTGATCGTCTGGCCAGGTTTTCTCCCTCTCTTGTCGGTGACCATCAGGTGGGATTCTTGAAAACCCGCTCGTCGTTCACAAATATTAGAAAGGTACTGGCAGTAATGGATAGTGTTCGGGGCCAGTCCCTGACAGCCACCCAACCAGCTTTGCTCACTTTAGATACCAAAAAGGCTTTTGACAATGTGCGTTGGGACTGGCTGAGACTGGTCCTGTCCAAATTTTGGATTACGGGACAGTTTAGCTCCTTCATAGACGGCCTTTATGATGGTCTTACAGCTAGGGTGTATACGCCTTGTATCCTGTCCACCCCCTTACATTAGCGAAAGGCAGACGCCAGGGTTGCCCCTTATCACCCTTACTGTTTAACCTGGCGATTGAGCCTTTGGCCTGTTATTTGATCTCTTCGGATGTCTACAGGGGCATAGCTGTGGGCACCCAGGAGTTCAAATTATCCATGTTTTGCCGATGACATGCTTCTCTGTTTTAGTCCCTAAAGTTCTTACCTTCTTATCCTATGTCGGGAGTTTTACGGGGCGGAGTACCCCTTTAAAAGTAATCCACATTACAAATACAGGCAATAAACATTCTCATTGTCATGTCTGAAAAATATTTATCATGCTAGGCTTTGTTCAGAGCCACAACAATTGACAAATTTGACATTTCCCATACAACCCCCCACATACACATTCAAAACAAACCCATAAAATACTTTGTTTCAATATTTATATTCCCACCAGATTGTATAAAGCCATTTGCTGTGCACTTGAAACGTCATGAACATTGTTCTTAATTTAGCTAATGGTAATTGAGCAATTGTGAGTGTTCTTGGCAGTGTTTCTCATTAGCAGTGCTAAATGCTGGTTCACACTGGAAAATCCAGCTTTACTACATATAACCCCAGGCTTGTTCTTTTGGTTCTACGATATTTCCTCCAACCTTATCACAAGGTTTGCTTCTGTATTTACAGCTACTGTGCAGTAGTTCATCTCTTCCTGGACTAAATTAAAGAATTTTTTTTTACTGACACTTAAAAATTATTCATTGGTTTACAATATATATATATATATATATATATATATATATATATATATATATATATATAAATATATAAATATAATAGTGTGGGTAGGATTTGCTGCTAAGGCACAAAAAAGCTGGAGGGTTCCCATGCTACCTCTGAAAACATTGCAGCCTTGTATAGGAGAGGCTCTCTTTACTGAACTATATGGGGTTTAATGGAGGCAGCCAAGCCTGCTTTAAAACTAAAGGGGTTATCCAGGAAAAAACTTTTTTTTTATATATCAACTGGCTCCAGAAAGTTACACAGATTTGTAAATTACTTCTATAAAAAAATCTTAATCCTTTCAGTACTTATGAGCTGATGAAGTTGAGTTGTTCTTTTCTGTCTAAGTGCTCTCTGATGACACGTGTCTCAGGAACCACCCAGTTTTGATGACACGTGTCTCGGGAACCACCCAGTTTAGAAGCAAATCCCCATAGCAAACCTCTTCTACTCTGTGCAGTTCCCGAGACAAGCAGAGATGTCAGCAGAGAGCACTGTTGTCAGACAGAAAACAACAACTCAACTTCAGCAGCTGATAATTATTGAAAGATATTGAGATTTTTTAATAGAAGTAATTTACAAATCGGTTTAACTTTCTGGAGCCAGTTGATATAATAAAAAAAAAGTTTTCTTGGACTACCCCTTTAAGGTATGGCCATCAGGGTGAGTAGGTGTGGGAAGTCACCTACGTCTTCCAAGTGATAAAAGGACCATGGCTTGTGCTCAATGTGCCTTCACTATAATCCTGAAGAACACAATTACCCCGTAGGCTAGAAAAGCCCAAGGTACAAAAATCCCTATAATAACTGACTACCTAAAATTGAACTTTTAATGTATTGAAATAAAAAGTAAACCAGTAATTATGACTGTTAAAAATGTGTCACTATATCCTGAGTGATGAATTATAGAAAAAAAGATGTAGTCCGGCACGGCTAGACTAAGGCATATGGCAACTGGTGTAGTGTGGGTAACTCTGGAGTTCCTGGTGTATGACATTGGGTGCGATGGTGCATAATCCGACAGCGTGTATGAGCAATAGCGATAAGAAAGACAAGGATTGCACTCACCATCCAACGATTTTTATTCCATAATGTTGGGCATGACAGGCTGATGGAGGCCTGAGTGATCACTCTTTTTAGTGGATAGCCATCCACATTTTATAGTCTGCAGGGACCTGTCTAGTGCCACCACTAATAGTACTCATTTGTATATGTCAAGACCATGGTATCAGGAATATAGTGTACATGCAGTTCAAATCAGAACTGCCCCCCCTCTACATTTTCTGGTGAAACAACACCGTTATCAGGAGGAAACAATGAGGCAATGATTTCTCCCCAGATGGAAGCCTCAGATCTTCACTGCAGAACAGGCTATAAAGACATTGGCCCTGATTTACTAAGAGTGTTGTGTAGGTTTCTTTGTGGGTTTTAATTCCCTACAAATATATTTCCACGGTATTTACTAAGGTTTCCCTACATTTTGCACTTTTCCCTACATTTTGCTTTTTTTTTTTTTTTTACACATGCTCTGAGCTGTGGGGTTTTCCAGAGCTCATATCTACCACATTTTCTGTGGAAACCTTTTCGGCGACCATATCCCCTTTTCCAGATGGCCACGTCTCTTTTTCGTTTTTTTTTTTTTCAATTCTGGCGCAAATTCTGGCACAGACAGAATTTCTGGTGCACAACCTGACAAACATGTTGGGTTCACAACAGTAAATCAGTGCCACTGTGGCATCTTTTTTTTTCTTTATTGCCATGAAGGTACATAGCTCCAGGAGGACACACCACCTTCCCTCGTTCAATTTCTTGTGTCCTGAGCTTTGTCAAAGCCAAAGAGTGGACTATCTAAAAAGGGCCGAAGGCCAAGGGAAGGTCATGTGTCCTCCTAAAGCATCACTGTTAATCTCAGGTGCCACCATATACAGTCAACGTGTACCCCAGAGGTATCGGCACCAAGTTAGTTCTGGTGTTATTACCGCTCTTCTTTGGTATGCTTCACAGTAAACGGAGCCTTGGTTTCCTGTTTCATGCAGCATGTTATGTGGTCTATCCCAATAGTTCGGGATGTGTAGCAAGCAATGTAACACACGAAACAGAAACCCCCACTGTCATTGAAAAATAAGCCTTCACATGTATGTAACATAATTTGGTGATTTAAGTTGTCTAGTGACTGTTCTCCTTATAAAAATAAACATAAATGATTCCCCCTCTGCTGTTGCTCATAGAAAACACTGTGCCTATTGTAAGTAAAAGGGGTTTAGACAGCAATGTTCTACCGAATAAATGGGATCAGGTTATTTCAGTGAGCATCCTGGCATAGACACAGGCATCCTGGGAATTCATTTCATTTAAGTTGGATCAGATGGAAATGAAGAGTCAAAATCCTTCACTAAGAATAAATTGGCAGCAGCCTATGACTATTGGCATCAGGCTTTCATGTTTTGTTTGCTTAACACAATAGTAGCCGTCCTATTTACCTGCAATAAAATCAAAGTAAGGGCTGGATGTAGGGGGATATATATATATATATATATATATATATCACAAATATCTATATAAAATGTCTGTATAGAGGAAGAATGGTGTGGTTAACCATAGTAACCAATCAGATTGTATTTTCATTTAGTTGAGGCCTTTTTAACCCCTGAAGTTCCACAGGTTTTTTTCATTTTTGCACGCATATGAGGGCTTGTTTTTTGCACCACCAATTGTACTTTGTAATGACATCAATCATTTCACCACAAAATCTATGGTGAAACCGAAAAAAGAATCTTTGGGGGGCAAAATTTAAGAAAAATTGCTATTTCTTGGGGGCTTCCAATTCTACACAGTGCACTTTTCTGTGAAAATGACACCTTGTCTTTATTCTTTAGGTACATACGATTAAAATGATACCCAACTTATATAGGTTTAATTTGTTTTACTTCTTTTTTTAAATGATAACTATTTGTACGAAAATTTGCATGTGTAAAAATGTCTTCTTTTTACCCCTAAAACTTTTTTTTTATTTTTCCACTTACAAGGTGGTAAGAGGGCTAATTTTTTTTGTTGCGGTGATCTAAAGGTTTTTTGGTACCAATTTTGGAATTGTTTTTTTATTCACGTGTACGCCATTGACCGCGCGGTTTATTTAACATTATATTTTTATAGTCTGGACATTTATGCATGCATCAGTACCACATATGTTTATTTTTGTTTACATATATTTTTTTAAATGGGAAAAGGGGGAGGTTGGTTTAAACTTTTCTTAGGGAAGGTGCTAAATCTGATTTATTAACTTTTTTTTTTTTGTCCCCATGGGTGGCAGAGGGGTGTAGAGGAGTGTACATGGGTGGCATAGAGGTGTAAAGGGGGTGTACATGGGTGGCAGAGGGGTGTAGAAGACTGTACATGGGTAACGGGGGCGTCGGGGGTGACAGGGGTGGACAGGAGTGACAAGGTGGTAACAGGGGTGACAAAGGGACAGAGGGGTGTACATGGGTGACAAGGATGTGGTCAGAGGGGTGGACAATGGGGGGTGAACATGGGTGACACGGGAATGGACAGGGATGACAGTGGATGGACACGGGTGAGAGGGGGGGATGGACATGGGTGAGAAGGGGGGGGGGGGTGGACATGGTACAGTACCTTAAGCAAGCCATTTTTCCTCCCCGTTCTTCTCCTCTCCGGCAGGGCACTGACTCAGGGTTCTGGCAGGGCAATCATTCACTGCACCGCAAGGGGGAGGGGATGCTGGGGCACGGGTCACTACAGCGGCCCAGCGCAGCTTCCGCATACTTCCCCTCTCTGGGACGCAGGGGGGAGGGGGAAGCTAAGGGGCGCTGGGGGACGAAGGGGGACGCTGAGGCCTAGAACAGCAGCCCCTGATCATGTGACTCCTCCTCTTCCATGTGACTGATCACATGATGGTGACCTCATTGCAGCTCCTGTAAGCACACTGCTCCTCTATCTGATACAGCCTCAGGCACACGCACAGCGCACACAAACTTCCCTCCCCCCTGCGGCACCAGGGAGGGAAATAAAAAAAATTAAACATTTTGACAGCAAAATGCCGCGGCACCCCGGTTGGGAATCACTGCCCTACACTATACATCATACCACACGCTACACTAACATTTCTGCACACACTAAGCAACAAAGTCAAAGCAAAGTATTACAGATAGGGATAGGGCCATTGGGATTGGAAAAGAAAGGGGGTAGGGAGGGGAGATCAAAGGCCCGAAACTTTATTAAGAGAAAAAACCACACAAGGTGGAGGGGGAAGGAAAGGGATGTTACTCCTCCTCATCCTCGGCGTCCGGACTGTCCCTGATGGAATAATTTTCACCAGTACAGAAAAGAGTGTTAGTTGGCTCAGTAAGAGACCTTCAACATTGTTCCTGGGTGGTATTATTTCTCCTTGCTGAGACCATCACCTGGCGTAAGGAGTTTTACAGGCAATGCTCCCTGGGAAAAGATATAAACATTTTCTGTCCCCCACAAAAAAAATAAAACTCTCTCTCAATACATTTGCAGGTAGCAAGCCTGTATGCCAATTTCTAAAATGGCTAAAATTCCTAGTCATCTATCAAGACTCTTTAACTGGTTTTGTAGACTTATAGGGAAGCTACTTACCTACTTTTCTTTCTTTTTCGAGCTAATTAGCATATATATTTTCCCAGGGAGCATTACTGTAAGAATCCCTATGCCACCTGGCAATCTCCACAAGAAGAAACAATACTCAATGTTGGTAGCCTGTGTTACGTAAAGTATCGGTATTGTGCATTCTTTAGATGCCAGGTCAGTAACACACCATAGTCCACCTTCTACTTCACCGCACAATTGGTGGGAAAAATGTGAGAACTAATGGGATTCTCAGAATGTAAAGTACTGGAATATAGAACATAAAAGCAGTCACTGGAGGTGTTTTGTACAGTCTATTAATGATTAACCAAAGCTGAAGTCAAGTGTTTAAGCCCAGGTTCCTGTGATTTGTGTGACAGATCAGAATGCCATGTAACATGGTGGAAGCCACTTTCCTGTGTGAGGCCTCCTTCAGCTATCAATGACGTCTTTTCTTCTGTGTCTGTCAGTGAGATACATTCCTGTCTCAATAATTATGGGATGTTGTCATAGTCAGTAATACATATAGTCGTCTGGGAGAGAACAAGACAGGTAGCTCCACCATTAAAGCTAGAACTTGGCTTCTAGTCCTGGGTAAAGTTGTCAGAATATAATCTTGTGGAGTAAAATGCAAATAGTTAGGTGGGAATGTTCATAGTGAGAAGTAGTTTGCTAGTGATATGTAAACTAAACAGTTAATAATTTGAAGTACAAAATATGTTAAAAAGAAGTAAAAAAGAAGACAAGAGATTGTTCTACTTGATATTAATCTGAATCCGAGAAAAGGAGAACTAGTGATCTAAATTTTAAAAATGGAAAAAATGTGTGGGATTGCCGCCAATAATTGTTTAATTAACAGGTGTCTTCTAGTTAAGTTTTATGCAGAAGCAGTATAATCTATGATGTATATCTGGTGTACAGTGCCTTGCAGAAGTAATCATCCCCCCTTGCCTTTTTTCGTATTTTGGTGCCTCACAACCTGGAATTAACATGGAGTGTTTGAGAATTTGGATAATTTAAATTCTGACCACAGATTTTCCATTGGATTGAGATCTGGGCTTTGACTTGGCGATTCCAACACATTTACATGTTTCCCCTTAAACCACTCAAATGTTGCTTTAGCAGTGTGTTTGGGGTCATTGTCCTGCTGGAAGGTCAACCTCTGTCCTAGCCTCAAATCATGTACAGAGTGGTACAGGTTTTGCTCAAGAATATCCCTGTATTTAGCACCATCCATCTTTCCCTCAACTCTGACCAGTTTCCCAGTCCCGGCTGGTGTTCTTTGGGTGATGTGATGTGTTGGGTTTGCGCCAGACATAGCGTTTTCTTTGGCCGAAAAGTTCAATTTTAGTCTCATCAGACCAGAGCACCTTCCTCCATACATTTTGGGAGTCTCCCACATGCCTTTTCGCAAACTCAAAACGTGCCTTTTTGCTTTTAGCTGAAAGTAATGGCTTTCTTCTGACCACTCTGCCATAATATTACCAAAAAATTCCCAAGGATTCCAGGGCAAAATTCCAAACAACCTCCTTTAGGGGTCTCCCCCCAAAGGGTAAGCCCTAAACTAGAAATCCCCCTTAAAAAGTAAAATCTTTATTAATTATTCATATTAAAATTCTTAGACCAAACCTATTAAACAAATGTGTTTTAAAATTCCAGATTGCGTTCCTGATTCGGTTAGCACATCCAAGGTAATGCTACTCTGTGTTTGCCAATATATGCGATTGCTCTGGATGCGCTTTATCACTATGTTGATTAATGCATAGGTCTGATATTAAAATAGATCTCAATTAGCCCCCCCCCGACGTTTCGTCAGCAACGCTGACTTTCTCAAGGGAATCAGCTAATGGCGCATAGCCATAAAGCCCAACTCTGTGGAGTGTACGGCTTTTTGTCATCCTATGTACAGATCCTCAAGTCTCTGCAGTGGAACTCTGCAGCTCCTCCAGGGTTACCTTAGGTCTCTGTCTCCCTGATTAACACCCTCCTTGCCTGGTCCATGAGTTTTGGTGGGCAGCTGTCTCTTGGCAGGTTTGCTGTTGTGCCATGTTCTTTCCATTTGGTTATAGATTTGATGGTGCTCCTGGGAATCATCAAAGATTTGGATATTTTTTAATAGCCTAACCCTGACTTGTTCCTTGGTCTTCATGGCAGTGTTTGGTTACTGATGCCTCTTGCTTAGGTGTTGCAGCTCCTGGGGCCTTTCAAAAAAGGTGTGTATATGTAATGACAGATCATTGCACACAGGTGGACATCATTTCACTAATTATGTGACTTCTGAAGGTAATTGGTTGCACCAGAGCTTTTTATGGACTTCCTAACAATGAGTACATACGCACATGCCAATTTTCTGTTTTCTATTTCTAAATATTAGTTTTCTGTATATATTTTTCTCATTTCACTTCACCAGCTTAGACTATTGTCTTCTGATCCATCAAATAAAATTCAGATTAACAAAACATTCAACTTTAATGGACACTGTCAGATAAAAAAAACTTTTGATATGTTGTAAAGCATGTATAACCAATAGGTTTTGCAATTGCTTTCATTAGAAAATTTTGAATATACTGAAAAAGCCAGTCCAATTATCCCCCCCCCCCTGCCTTCTGGAATGCATTCAGTTTTTCTCTGTACACTGCTTCGCCCTGGACGTTTTGGAGGGGGAGGGGCTGTACACACTGCAGACTCATGTGAAGAGAAGGGGAGGGGCAGGAAGACTGCTGCCGGGCTCTCACTGATGTCTGCTGTGTGAGAGAAACACATTGCATTGCAGACAAAAAAGTAAGTGTCCCTGCATGTATGTGTGTATGGGTGTATATCATTGTGTCTATCTAATGTGTATGTGTGAGAATATATGAAGCCTGTGTGTGTGTGTAATAAAGGGGGACTACAATCATATCCTCCAGCTGTTGCAAAACTAAAACTCCCAGCATGCCTGCATAGCCAAATAATGTGTGGGTATGCTGGGAGCTGTAGTTTTGCAACAGCTGGAGGCACCCTAGTTGGGAAGCACTGGACTGAGGAGAAGGAGGGGGAAGAGGGAGAGTGGTTATCACAGTGAGGGACCCGCCCCCCTGCTTCTGGTGGACAAAATTAATGTAGTTCAGAAATAAAGCTAATTCTGAGAGAAATGTAGGTCATAAACACATTAAAAAGTACATGTACATGATCAGGATGAGATACTGAGCAACATATAACAGTTTTTTTTTTTTTTGAGTGATCTGATGGGTACACTTTAAGGCTGTAATGTACCAAAATACAAAAAATGTCAAGGGGGTGAATACTTTTGCAAGGCACTGTATAAGGATGGATAACTTCTTGTAATAAACAGATCTTTGCTCAGAGCATTCTGTATTACCCAGCTTTCCTGTGTATTCTCTAATGTTAATGACTGGCCAGTCATGCCTTAATTTGGACCCACACAGGTGACCCGTAAATGGATGATATCCATATCACTAAAGGGGTTAAACTCATTATGTATCCATAGGATATGCCTTAAAGGGGTTAAACTTATTATGTATCCACCATAGGATAAGTCCTAAAAATCTGGCAGGGATCTAACCACATGAACCCACACGGATCCATGACGTTACAGATCACCATAAGGACACGCTGATCCCTTGAATGAAGTAACGGTTGAGTTTGCACGCTACCACTTCATTCATTCTTCATGGGACCGCTGGAGATAGCGTATGGCCTATTTCTTGGCAAAGATGTTGGGGTGAATAAATAAGGGCTTAAATATAATGAGTTTAACACTGTTCATAGTTTTGTAACATCATTTTTAAAGAATTATTCAAAGAATTATTCAAAGAGTTATTTTTTGTCTGTTACAAAGGATAAATAAGAGAATATATGGGATAATAACAATTGTTTTATATTCTATAGTGACCTCAGATTACTTCTCATATGGCACTCTCCATTGGCACAACCATCTTCCATTGAACCTGTTCAGCTACTTTGCTGGTGTCAGCCGACTAATGTTGTATGTTGGCAGCTGCTTACAGTGAATGAAAGGAAACATGACTTTATTATAATAGCCAAAATACAAGAAGCAGTTAAAGCCTTGATTCATTCAACAACAGTAATTCTGTAATTGTTCATTAGACTTGAGCTTTGACTTTAGAACAAAAGAGACAATAAACTTGTCCGGAGTCTAGCAGAAGAAAGATGCTTTTGTAGGCCCTCGTGTTTTGTGGATGCAATGTTAATCATGTTATGGTTTTGTGTTTTCACAGAATATTGATATAACAAACTTCAGTAGCAGTTGGAGTGATGGCCTGGCTTTTTGTGCCCTGCTCCACACGTATATGCCAGCTCATATCCCATACCATGAACTCAACAGCCAAGATAAGGTATGTTCTTTTTCAGTTTTCACATCTTTTCTTTATATAGTTACCATATGTGAAAGCATTAAATAGGCACTGCCAGATCCAAAAACTTTTAATATGTTGTTACTGATGAAAATTAAAGACCTTTTGTAATATGGTTGTTTAAAATGTTTTGAATATTTAATAAAGTAAACGGCTCCTGAAAATCCCACCACTAGGGGGTCCCCATACCTACTGGGACACTAATCAGTCCTGCAGCAGCATCAGGCTTGTCCATGAGTCATGAACAAGAGATGAGTCATGGACAAGGCTGCATGAGCAGACACATTAATCACCTCCCACCACCACAAGGAGGACACGCCTCCTTCCCTGAGAGGATTTCTAACACTGTGAGCTAATAAAAATAGGTATTTTTAGAATAACTATAGGTGATAGAGGCAAATAAAATAGATGTACATGGTCAGGATTAGGTACTGAGTAACATATACATTTGTTTTTTGTGGGATCTGACCAGTACGCTATAAATAAAAACATACCACCCATTGCATCTGTTACCTATGAATGATGCATACAAAATATTCAACTCATCTATTTTTCCATTTTTTATACGTATTTATTTAATTATTTATTGGAAGATTTTTTCTTTTTCTTGATAACTTATTTAGCATGTTCACAAAGAACCATGTTTATGAAAACTGTATAAATGCATACAGAATGTCATGTGGCTGTCTATTATGTAGCTGTAGGGTGTGTGTAGGGTGTGTGCTGCCCTTTGGTGCTTTATTTAGCTTAAAGGGGTTCTCCGGTGCTTAGACATCATATCCCCTATCCGCAGCTGTCACGCCCCCTCCCATAGGCTTGAATTGAGGTGCGGAGCGTGACATCACAAAGGGGCGGAGGCGTGACATCACACGCCGTCGGCCCTGTGGTCGCCGGTAATCAGACCCGGAGCGAACACGATCCGGGGACTGATTATAAATGGGGTGCCGGGTTCTAAGCACCGGAGTACCCTTTTAATGTGGCCACAGACTTTCAATGGTTGTAGGCCAGTGAATGTTCAAGATCTCACAGCCTTGACAGGACCGGACCAAATTATTTTGTATGACCCCCGGGCCCAACGTTCCCCACCCCTGCTATAGATGTTTAATTAAGACTTAAAATAACACATTTAAAAATAATCATGCATGCAAGACTGCGCTTTCTATTATTTCCAAAAATAACCAACTTTATTACAAAAAAGGATCTCACAAATACCACAGGTGTATAGCTGTGCTATCTATGTGATGTCTTTTCTGTAATAAAGTTGTGACCAGTGCACACTCCACCTTCTAGACCAGTGGTCTTCAACCTGCGGACCTCCAGATGTTGCAAAGCTACAACTCCCAGCATGCCCGGACAGCTGATGGCTGTCCGGGCATGCTGGGAGTTGTAGTTTTGCAACATCTGGAGGTCCGCAGCTTGAAGACCACTGTTCTAGACTGTCACCTAAACCTTTTAACATACCTGCACTGTGTGTATATAGTACGTGTACACTCATGCAGGTTATTGAGTCACTTTCTGATTAAATATTTTCACCCATTTACCCTATAAGAACATATCAGTTTATCTAATATCCATTTTCCTGCTAATACAGAAAAAAAGTTTGGAATGACTAAAATGTAAAGGAACAGATTTGCTTTTTGCTAAGAAAAAACGTAGGAGGGCTTTTTATATGATCCCTGCCCAAATGGCGAGACACCTTTTTTATTTTTTAATAAAAGGCTGCCCGCAGGCCGGTGCCCATGTGATTATATGCTTAATGGAAATGAAACACAATATTTGCCGAGGGGATGTGTGCTTAGCCAGTCATATTTTCCATCTTCTGGCCATGCGCTGTGCATTTTGCAGGCTTGTATTTAATATTATTTAAAGTGTTCTTGTGTTCTGTGGCAACTGAAATGAACAATCAGGAGGATTTCTCAACTGGAAGAATACATGCAGCAGCAGGGTTGCATAAATGCAGAGGCATAGATGGATATAAATATAAAAAAAGAGCATGTGTGTCACCGAGGATAGATCCACGTGGACAGGTAGAACACTAAAACACAGGTCACATCTGCTTCAAAGTTCTGTAAGGAGGGCGTCACAAATATAATATAATATTCAAATAATATATAATGTTAATGATCCTGTACAGTGAAACCTGGCTGTGTCTTGCGGGGTTAAAATATTAGATCACACCCCCACTCCCCATTTTTACGGTGTAACTATTCACTGCTCCCTGTGGAAGACCGCCCCCCCATCCTTTCCCCTGTTACCTTCTACTCTCCTCTCCTGTTTGTTGAACCCATAGACAGCATACACAGACTTACTGTGTATCTTCCAAGACCGGGAATGACTCCTATTGGCTTAGAGTCCTGATGATGGCACCAAAGGTCCTAGAAGATCCAAAGTAAGATCCAAAATAATTGCAAACCAGCCCTACAGCCACTGGCATTGGGGCACAGATATATCCCTCCTTTTTGTGTGTGTGTGTGGGTATATATATATATATATATATATATATATATATATATATATATATATATATATATATACGGTATGTGTGTAATCTAAATCCTGTTCACTGAGACCAATATTACCACTATTACTAGTATACATAGCAAGAAGATTGCAGCCAGTGACCGGAGCGGGACATTCGAGGCACCGCGGGAGTGCAGGGGGTATGTAAAGTTTTTCTTTTTTTTTTTCATATATAATGTAGAATGGGCATGCTAATAGAAAAACAAAACCCTCCATCTGGATAATCCCTTTAAGCCCCCTGTGCTCCATATACATCACACCAAGACTATATAACACCACCATGCCATGAGTAAATAACGCCACCATTCAGTGATTCAGGTAAAAACAACTATAGGAATACCAATATTGGCACCATACTGAGGCTTGATACACATACAATATATCAATATCAGATAGCACATGTTGGCCTGTAGAGTGTCACCACAATCAGTGCTGGGGAAATGAATATATTTCTGATCAGACAAATTCAGAGGCAGAATAGTCTTTTCTGTTAGGGTCTATTCACATGTACAGTATCCTGTGCATATTTGATGCAGAGGATTTGAAAATGCAGAATTGAAGCTGTGTTCAATTAGTCTACATTGAAATCTGCAGCATAAAATCTGCAGCTTCAAATTCTGGGGAACAAATATGCGCCATGATGTCTACAAAACCTCGGAGTTTGCAAAAAGGAAACAAAATAATACATTTTCACACTGCAATACAGCCAGGGAACCTCCATACCAGAGAGCACCCATAAAAGTCAGCCAGGGAACCTCCATACCAGAGAGCACCCATAAAAGTCAGCCAGGGAACCTCCATACCAGAGGGCACCCATAAAAGTCAGCCAGGGAAGCTCTATACCAGAGAGCACCCATAAAAGTCAGCCAGGGAACCTCTATACCAGAGAGCACCCATAAAAGTCAGCCAGGGAACCTCTATACCAGAGAGCCCCCATAAAAGTCAGCCAGGGAACCTCTATACCAGAGAGCACCCATAAAAGTCAGCCAGGGAACCTCTATACCAGAGAGCCCCCATAAAAGTCAGCCAGGGAACCTCTAAACCAGAGAGCACCCATAAAAGTCAGCCAGGGAACCTCTATACCAGAGAGCACCCATAAAAGTCAGCCAGGGAACCTCTATACCAGAGAGCACCCATAAAAGTCAGCCAGGGAACCTCTATACCAGAGAGCACCCATAAAAGTCAGCCAGGGAAGCTCTATACCAGAGAGCACCCATAAAAGTCAGCCAGGGAACCTCTATACCAGAGAGCACCCATAAAAGTCAGCCAGGGAACCTCTATACCAGAGAGCACCCATAAAAGTCAGCCAGGGAACCTCTATACCAGAGAGCACCCATAAAAGTCAGCCAGGGAACCTCTATACCAGAGAGCACCCATAAAAGTCAGCCAGGGAACGTCTATACCAGAGAGCACCCATAAAAGTCAGCCAGGGAACCTCCATACCAGAGAGCACCCATAAAAGTCAGCCAGGGAACCTCTATACCAGAGAGCACCCATAAAAGTCAGCCAGCTGGCACTATCTTGGTAGTGCACTTTATTCTCACAGAAGCCAAGTGGGTAATGCTGAGTCTTTTAATCCCACAGAAGTTAAAGCGCAGTTAAAGAGCCACAAGTTAACGTTGCATTTCAGAGTGTTAAAATGTATCTCTAGCATTCTTTTTCACATTCTTCTATGATACCTTCTATCATTTTATCCATCAAGCGGAATTCAAGCAGAATTTTCATGCGGAAATGAAGAGGAATGAAGGCTATTTAATTCAACTTTTCTGAATTCCACTTGCATTAGCCTATAATTTCATTTGACCTGAACATTTTTCAAATAACAAAATATATCCCCACAATGTCTCTGGCAACTTTAATCAAATATTAACACGTGACTACCGTATTTTCCGCCCTATAGGACACACCGGCATATAAGACAAGATAAAATCTAGAAAAAAAAAGATTCTGAACCCAACAGTGAACTTCAACCTGCAGACCTCCAGATGTTACAAAACTACAACTCCCAGCATGCCCGGACAGCCGTTGGCTCTCCGTCGCTGTCATCACGTTGCTACGCACGCCGCTCCTATTGGATGACGGGACGCGACGACGTGATGACGTCGAAGGAGAGCGCCGGCCAAGCAGGGGATCCTGGTCCGGAGCAGACACCGAGGAGGCAGGTAAGGTCCCTCCCGGTGTCCTGTAAGCTGTTCGGGACGCCGCGATTTCACCGCGGCGGTCCCGAACAGCCCGACTGAGCAGCTGGGTTAGTGTCACTTTCCCTTCAGACGCGGCGGTCAACTTTGATCGCCGCGTCTGAAGGGTTAATACAGGGCATCACCGCGATCGGTGATGTCCTGTATTAGCCGCGGGTCCCGGCCGTTGATGGCCGCCGGGACCGACCCGATAGGTGTATATTCGCCGTATAAGACGCACCAACTCCCCCCCCCCCCCCAGTTTTGGGGAAGAAAAAGTGCGTCTTATACGGCGAAAAATACGGTAATTTTGTGTCCATGAGGCTTAGTGCTCTTTTCATAATTAAAACATGGCCAATATGTTTTATATAAGGCCAAGAACAGATTTGCATTTTACTAGTAAGTCCCTTCCTTATTCTTTCTTATAAAATGCTGACAATGTGAACACAGATTTCATGGCTAACCTGTCACCGATTGCTGTGTTAGTCCTTTTTATTTTAATATTTAATCTACAATAAAAAATAGAAAGGCTAGAGAGCGCATTCATAATAAAATTATGAACATCTATACTTAGGTTATTACATTGACAGCAGGCTTTGGCACAAAGGGTTTTCCTTTGTTACAGGACGATTATAAATTTACATTGGTATTAGTGGAATTTTTTAAAATGAGCCTTAGCAGATATGTAACATTTAAAATTTACATATTTTACTATGACTATTAACTTAGTCAAAAAGAGTAGTACTTGCCCATGGGAACCAATCAAATTCAATCAATTTCCTAAATTGCACTGGAAAAATAAGAGGCAGGACAGCTTCGGATTGATGGCTATGAACTGCACCTCTACCCTTTTTGTTTTCCCAAAATTTTTCTTGCCATGAACCATGCACTCATTCGTTGGCAGCATTATTCTGACAGCAGAAATGCAGTATTGCCAGCCAAATTTCATGGCCATTTGCCACCAATCTCCTCCAGTGTTAAAGGGGTTATCCAGGAAAAAACTTTTTTATATATATCAAATGGCTCCAGAAAGTAAAGCAGATTTGTAAATTACTTCTATTAAAAAATCTTAATCCTTTCAGTTCTTATGAGCTGCTGAAGTTGAGCTGTTTTTTTTCTGTCTAAGTGCTCTCTGATGACACCTGTCTCGGGAACCGCCCAGTTTAGAAGCAAACCTCTGCTTGTCTCGGGAACTGCACACTGTTGCCAGACAGAAAACAACAACTCAACTTCAGCAGTTGATAATTATTGAAAGGATTAAGATTTTTTAATAGAAGTAATTTACAAATCTGTTTAACTTTCTGGAGCCAGTTGATATATACAAAAAAGTTTTTTCATGGAATACCCCTTTAAGTAATAGTCAGGGGCCAGTGGAGAATAACACTTCATATCAGGGATATCAGGGACTAGAGGAGGATGCAGAAGGTAGGAACTAGAGCTTTGCATCGGGATTGGGATCTCGTGGGACCCACAGGACCCAATAAAAAACTTGTGGATGTGGGCAGTAATGAGGTTGTCGTGGGCGGTCACAGAACATACAGCTGGTCCAGCAAAATCCCACACAGTCCCACAAATCTCTGAGTTGCCACAGGGGGCTGTTGAATTGGCACAAGGAGGTGATGAAATGACCCGGGGGATACTGTCTCTAAAAACTGTGACAAAATGTTTGCAAGAGTGGGCGGAATTGGATACACATGTTGCGGAAGTAGAACACACCTTGCGGGAGCAAGCGGTAATGCCCAGAAATACAGCAGGAGCAGTCCCTCACAGGGCTCTAGTAGGGGCTGTTCAGTGGGAGGTCACAGGATGAAGTGATATGGTGAAGAGCTGGCTCAATGTGGAGCAGGCCAGAAAGAAAGGCCATGATTAGCAGACTCGCAAAATGGTGCAGCAGTGTTGGGTCCCACCAATAGAGCAAAGCAACACATTATCATAAGCCATATCAGTGTGTGCTGGTCTTTAAAGTGTACCTGTCATCAACAGAAACTTTTGATAAAATGTAGATAATACCATTATGTGTATATTTGTAATATTTGAAAAAATGCTGTCCCTGCAGCTATTGCCTGTGTGTCTTTATAAGGAGTCCAAATACAGGAAGTGAGGGCGGGACAAGCAGGGATTGGTGCAGACTCCTGGCTTGACAGTCATCCTGATGTGTGAGCCGCGAGCATGTCAAAGCCTTCTGCTTGTCCCCAGTGCACAGAGCCCTGCTTGTCCTCAGTGCACAGAGCCCCGCTTGTCCTCAGTGCACAGAGCCCCGCTTGTCCTCAGTGTACAGAGCCCCGCTTGTCCTCAGTGTACAGAGCCCTGCTTGTCCTCAGTGTACAGAGCCCTGCTTGTCCTCTGTGTACAGAGCCCTGCTTGTCCTCTGTGTACAGAGCCCTGCTTGTCCTCAGTGCACAGAGCCCCGATTGTCCTCACTGTACAGAGCCCCGCTTGTCCTCAGTGTACAGAGCCCCGCTTGTCCTCAGTGTACAGAGCCCTGCTTGTCCTCAGTGTACAGAGCCCTGCTTGTCCTCAGTGTACAGAGCCCTGCTTGTCCTCAGTGTACAGAGCCCTGCTTGTCCTCAGTGTACAGAGCCCTGCTTGTCCTCAGTGTACAGAGCCCTGCTTGTCCTCAGTGTACAGAGCCCTGCTTGTCCTCAGTGTACAGAGCCCTGCTTGTCCTCAGTGTACAGAGCCCTGCTTGTCCTCAGTGTACAGAGCCCTGCTTGTCCTCAGTGTACAGAGCCCTGCTTGTCCTTAGTGTACAGAGCCCTGCTTGTCCTCAGTGTACAGAGCCCTGCTTGTCCTCAGTGTACAGAGCCCTGCTTGTCCTCAGTGTACAGAGCCCTGCTTGTCCTCAGTGTACAGAGCCCTGCTTGTCCTCAGTGTACAGAGCCCTGCTTGTCCTCAGTGTACAGAGCCCTGCTTGTACGCCCGCACTTCCTGTATTTGGAATCCGCATAGAGACACATAGACAATAGCTACAGGGACCAAAAAATACTAATTTTATAACCAATGTATATTACAAATATACATATAATGGCATTATCTACATTACATGAAAAGTTTTTGTTGATAGATACACTTGAACCGAACCTTTTCTTTATTAGAAGATGAGCAATATTATACAATTAATCCACGCACAGCTACCCGGCACTGCCCGGCTCAAGCACTCCAAATTAGACTTTTGCTGCTTCCACTAATAGCAATTCCGTTCACACAACAATTCAATGGTGCTCACAGTGCAATGTAGATACTGTCCAATTCCAACAAAATCTCCGCCAAGAGAAAGAAAATACACTGGGCACTCACGGTTTGATGCTTGTGTGGATTTTATTCAGAACGGTACATCAGTGCGGTAGACGCTCATGCAGGGATGTTTCACAGGCTACGGTCTGTTTCTCGCGATACTTCGCGATACTTCGCGCTTCAACAGGCCTTACACTGTGAAACATCCCTGCATGAGCGTCTACCGCACTGATGTACCGTTCTGAATAAAATCCACACAAGCATCAAACCATGAGTGCCCAGTGTATTTTCTTTCCCTTGGCGGAAATATTATACGATTGCTCCAGATATCCTGCACTAATGCATATGCCTGTGGTAAAGGGGGGGGGGGGGCGACAACGCTCACTAAAACCTTTGCATTGGACCCACCATTGTGTTGAAGGCTCTGCTGCCACCTATAGGTAGCTACCCTTTATGACAATACTCTAATAAATTCCCTCTAGCTTGACCTCCACAACTAGATTCAGATTTATATAAGACTGCATGGTTGTTTTCATCCTTCTTTGTATACCACATCATTGAGCATAATCATGGACAGAGAAGTTTGAGGGAGAAAGTATTTTTACGTGCAGTTTCTTGCATCCATAGAATTTCTATGAAAACAGTTTATCAGTACACACTGAATTTCCGAAGAAACGTGCATTTTATCTAGAACTCTTAACAGGCAGTGTCAGACCCAAGGCCTGTTTATGGAAACATACATGTGTTTTATAATTGTATCTGGGTATAAACTAATACCTGGGGGTGAGGGTCATTCAGACTGTGTGTTTGTGTATTGCATTTTATTGGGAGTCTGGCTGTTTGGTATCTCCTTTGAAGTCGTGCAATCTAGTCCCATCATATAATCAAACAGATAAGGGGTCAGGAAGAGAGATGCCCCACCTGGTGGGATCAGAGGGGAGGGGGGGGGATGGATTTTCCCTCCAAAGAAGCAGAGATAAGATTTAAAATGCTGGACTCAACTGGTGTTCAAAGCTGTGCCAAAAGCTGACAAGAGCTGGGCTCTCACTCACAAGGACTGCTATACCATTATGCTGTAAGGACTTCATTTTTGCTTTCTGAACTTGTCTTGTCAAACTCTTTTATATATTTTGGTACCTGTATGTCATTTGTTTCTGTATATATATATATATATATATCACTGTGATATCTTTTATCAGATTAAATGTTTAATTAATCAGCTCTGGTCTTTGATCTCTAAATATATGAGCTCACCTTTCTGAAGGCAGCTCAGGTGAAACACGTTTATCTAAGGGTTAATTTGGTGACTTGCTGGGACTAGTAGTGGATACCCAGAGGTCTGGTGGCCTTAACCCTTGCATCATCACACTCTCTCTAATGTCTTGGCTGGACCGATAGGGTGTGATCGTGACAGGCAGTCATCTAAACTCCCATACAGACTGACCAGTTCAGACAGCACTTATCTAATACTAGCCTGGTATGGATGTGACTAGGTTATACTCCATAGTGTCTGTTGTTTTTGTGTCCCACCCAAATAACTATCTGTGTAGCAGTAAAATGGAGATAATATAGCTGTGTAAATATAAGAACTTTAACCGCGTAATGACCTATAGTGTAATCTAGCTGCTCTCCTATATGCTCTTTCCACATTAGTTTATCTTGCTTTATATCTTTATGAAAGCCACTTGGAGGATGCATTACTTGTGCTGTATTAACTCGGGAGGTTTACAGTGTCACTTGACTTAGTTCATCATCATGTGAGAACCTCGGTGACACTTCAGATATGACTAGCATGTAATGGAGAAAATTCACATGTCTTTGCTTTCAGTCACTACTGTATTTTTAAGCCAGCATTCTTGCTTTTTGCTTCATTGTTCATAATGATGCCTAAAAGGAATATAAAGCCCCTTAAAAAGACAAGGCTTAAAGGGTACTCCGGTGGAAAACTTTTTTTTAAATTACTTCTATTAAAAAATCTTAATCCTTCCAGTACTTATTAGCTGCTGATTCCCTATAGGGGTGCCTGTATAGCCATTTCCCTATAGGGGTGCCTGCAGCTGCTGCAAAACTATAACTCCCAGCATGTCCGGACAGCCGAAGGCTGTCCGGACATGCTGGGAGTTGTGATTTTGCAACAGCTGGAGGCACAACGGTTGGGAAACACTGCCCAAGTAAGTAGCTCTGGAGCGGACAGCATGGGAGTGGAGGGGCCCATGACAGGGGGTGGAAGATAGCGGTCAGGATAAGGTTAATATTGAGGTGGAGAAGGTTTGGAAGGTGGGTTACTTCTGCGTGACAGGATCGTCACACTGCAGTCAGCATATCGCCGGCCGCGGCGATGTCCCACCTCAGCCGGCGATATGACCAGCCGAGTAAGGACATCAATGCCGCCTATGATCCAGCTACACTACTCATTTAATTCATATATTCAAAGCAAGTATCTTATGACTGGTTTTCAGAAGAGATATGATAATAGCAGCACATGACCACGATATAAATTGTATAACAAAGTCACAATATCATACAAACAATGGGTTGGTGTTCTATAAATACTACCATATGCAAAAACATCCAATTTGGTGAACAGGAGGCTTAAAAAATCTCCCACACTGGGAAGTAACAACAATTGTGCCAACAATCCTGTTCTTCCCTAAACACTGTAGTGCATATGTTCCATAGAAACAGATCATATAGATCTGTTTCTATGGAACATACGCACTACAGTGTTTAGGGAAGAACAGGAGGTTGTAATCCAGTAGGTAACGTACTGGACTCCAAATGCATGTTTTCGGTTCTTCCTCAGGGGGCTCACACGACCCATTGTTTGTGTAATATTGTTACTTTGCTATACTATTAATATATTGGTCACGTGTTGCTATCATCATTTTTCTTCTGAATACCAGCCATACAATACTTGTTTTAAATATATGAATAAAGATAGATATATTATTGCCATCAAAATTTGTTTCTGACATTTGCTATAGGACAGTGGTTCTCAACCTTTTTGGCGGGTGTACCCCCAAAGGCTGAAAGTTTGTCCGTGGGTAGCCCTCACACGTAAATTTGCGCGGAACTTACTTATGCATGATGTGTTGGCAGAAGGTGAAGCGTGGCCAAGGTCCCTATGTCGGCACCACGGCCCTGCGACAACATATGCAGCAGCACCATAAAGCGGCCTGGGAGAACCGTGGCTCCGATGTAGTGGTCCAGCCTGCTGCATCACCCAGTGGCACGCTGCTCCCTGTTTCAGCCAGCCAAGGCTCCACCACCTCCGCTGAAGGGAGCTGTGTGTCATACCCATCTTCTGTCACTCCAGATGCTCCTGCTCCTCCTACTTTAAGTCAATCATTCCACCAGCAATCCATCGGCGAAGCCATGTCCAAGAGACAACAGTATGCACTCACTCATCCAACGGCGCAGAAGTTGAATGTGTTCCTGTCTAAGTTGCTGGTGCTGCAGTCCCTCCCTTTTCAAGTGGTGAACTTTGCACCTTTCAGAGAACTGATGGCTTGTGCCGAGCCAAGATGGAGAGTCCCAAGCCCTCATTTCTTTGCGAAGAAGGCAGTGCCAGCCCTGCACAATTTTGTGGAAGAGAAGGTGGGCCAGTCCTTGAGCCTGTCGGTATGTACATGTACAAGTGCATGGCAGCGCTGACGTGTGGAGCTGTAACTACGGTCAGGGACAATATATGTCCTTTACGGCCCACTGAGTGAATGTGGTTCCTGCACAGCCACAACAGCAACTTGGACAGGTCACGCCTCCACGTTCTCAGGCCGTTGGTCCTTTGACAGTGTGCAACTCCGCCTCCACTGCACAGACAAGTCTCAGTGCACCTCCAGCATACCATGTGTGCAGGGCACGGCGATGTCACCCTGTTCTTCACATGGTTTGCCTTGGCGAACAGAGTCACACAGGGGAGGAACTTCTAAAAGTCAAAGTGATCGACAACAGGAAGAACATCTTGTCTGCGCTGCGACAAGGAAGCCTGAGCCATGCGCCCTGCATGGCACACGCATTCAATCTGGTTGTCAAGCAGTTCCTGACGTGTTCCCCCATCTGCAAGACATCCCAACAACGGGAAGGAAACTTTGCATGCACTTCAGCCACTCGTACACCGCAAAGCACACCCTCCTTGAGCTGCAGTGTCAGAACGGCATCCCCCAACATAGTCTGATTTGTGACGTTTCCATGCGTTGGAATTCTACCCTCCATATGTTGGACCGACTATACGAACAGAGAAAAGCCATGATGATCCAAGCGGATAGGGGGACTCCCCTGTGTAACTTCAATATCAACCAGAGGCAGCTCATATGTGACACCTGCCGTTTGCTCACGCCCTTTGAGGAAGCCACATTATTAGTCAGTTGCCAGGATTATGGGATGAACTACGTTATTCCACTGCTTCATCTACTACAACACGTGTTGGAAACAATGGCTGCCATTATAAAAGAATGGGGGCTCACCACATGTCGAATACACAATGGGTGCTACTACTCAGTATAATGAAGACTACCATAACACCAAAGAAAGAGAAATACTGTATAGAGTGCACACCACATAAATATAATAATCAATAATCTTTATTATTTACCAAATACAATACAAAATACACATAAAGGGCTAAAACCAATTAAAAAGCTAAACAAAGCATGACCCAACATGGGAGAGGGGCCATGAACCCCCCCTCACCAATGTCCTGTCCCTGTAATATACTCACTCCGTGTGGCTATAGATGCACAATATCAAGTCAATGTATAGCAACCGCTAAACAACTCTGAATAGTAACAAGCAGGTACAATATGACTACTGAATAAGAAGATTAAATAAGTGCAAACAGAGTATATAATATCACCAAATATTGGCAGCCACAGACAGAGGAACCATAACGATGTACACAGGGACAGGACCCCAGAGCCCCACGCGTTCCGTCACAATCGGTGACTTCCTCAGGGGTGTTGTCCTATAGTGAGTATATTACAGGGACAAGACATTGGTGAGGGGGGGTTCATGGCCCCTCTCCCATGTTGGGTCATGCTTTGTTTAGCTTTTTAATTGGTTTTAGCCCTTTATGTGTATTTTGTATTGTATTTGGTAAATAATAAAGATTATTGATTATTATATTTATGTGGTGTGCACTCTATACAGTATTTCTCTTTCTTTGGTGTTATGGAAACAATGGCTGGTCAGGGCACTGGAGACATGGTGCCTATATATCACATCCACATAAGCCCTGTGGGGGCTGAACTGGAGGAGAGGGAGGGGCACAGTGGAGCACAGTTTAGGTTTCATGAGATGGGTGGTTTTTCTAGTAATCTGACAGGAGAGGAGGAGCAGGAGGAGCTAGAGGGTTATGGGGAAGGCGAGACAGAGGACCCAGACACACTGTGGCAGTATGCAGTGGGATGGAGGGAGGCAGGGAGTCCCTCCAAGTCACTTGCACAAATGGCATGATGCATGCTCACTTGCTTGCGTAGTGACCGCCGAATTGTCGCCATGACTTTTGGCTCTCCACCTTATTGGACCCTCGCTACCAGCACAAAATGGGGGCCTTTTTTACACCCACTGAGAGGGAGGACAAACTGACCTACTACAGAGACACCCTAAGTAGTCAGTTGGCTGATGCCTATCTGCTCCATCGTTCATCCCCTCGCAGGTCTGACTCGAGGGGCCCTCTGCGCTCACCTTCCACTGCCATGGCTGATGGGGAGGGGTGGGGTGGCAGGGGAAGTACCAAGCTCCATCAGCAGCAGCCTGAGTCTACAGTCGCTGATGAGTAGCTTTCTTCACCCGCATAGTAAAGCAACTTGACATGACCATGCCAAAACATCTTGAAGATCTGCTGGACTTCTGGGCAGCCAAACTTGATTTGTTGCTGCCACCTCCATGCTGGGTCATTCAGCCACAATATGCTCTCCTCATGCTTCCGCCACCTCCACACTGTGTCATTCAGCCACTATATGTTCTCCTCTTGCTGCCGCCACCTCCACACTGTGTCATTCAGCCACTATATGTTCTCCTCATGCTGCCGCCACCTCCACACTGTGTGATTCAGCCACTATATGGTCTCCTCATGCTGCCGCAAACTCTAGGCTGTGTCATTCAGCCATTATATGCTGCCGCTAACTCCAGGCTGTGTCATTCAGCCATTATATGCTGTCGCCAACTCCAGACTGTGTCATTCAGCCACTATATGGTCTCCTCATGCTGCTTCCACCCCCACACTTTGTCATTCAGCCACTATATGGTCTCCTCATACTGATGCCACCTCCAGGCTCTGTCATTGTTCCGCTCTGCATGTCATACTGAATAACGGTATTATTTCACTAACTCAGCACACACTTTATTCGTGTTACAGTAAGGCAAAGTGTTCTACACCCCTATTGAGGCTCTCTGTAGGCCAGAAATAGCTGTTATTAATAGCGTTTCACCACAAATAAATTTGGACCGAACCAAATTTTTTCGGAAAATTCGACGAAATTACAGTGATAAGGGTGTGCTACCCAACTGGTTTGGTTAAGGTTTATGCTCATGAGTGGAATCTAAATACCTTTTATCCCACTTGAGGATGTGAAATCTTTTCAAGAGTGGTCCTGTGGTGGCTAGTGGCTGGTCTAGAAGACCAGGAGATTACATTGCGTAGTTCCGAAGGGTCAAGCAAGACAGGTTGAGCTCCAGATGTTGGTCATGGGCAGGCAGTAAGTTGATATAGTCAGATACAAGGCAGATTACAAAGGGTCAAGGTAAACATTCTGCGTCAAGAACAGCAGAGTAGATAAGAGAGCAGGCATGGGTCAAACACATGAATCAGAATCAGGCAGCTTCTTAAAACACCTTGGCTATGAAAACCAACAATGTTGCTCAGACACGGGTAAGCAGACAGAGCAGGCTTTAAATAGGTAGGGCAGGACCAGGAAAGGAGGAGGAAAGATTTTGAATGCCTGCACTGGCCCTTTAGGATACAAAGAGAGCATGCACAGTCAATGGGCCAAATTAGGAACCAGAGCAATAGCAAAGACATCACGGCGGTTGAGGAGAGAGCGGGACACTTAAAGAGATTTGGTGACGGTGAGTGCCATGATTTACTGTACAGTGACAAGAACCGGCCACTGTTGTTACAAGCTCATTGTATGGGTTTCTGGGAAAGTTGAGGAACATCAGGTCTTTCATGTTTGCCTTCGAGTTTTCTTATGTGATGCACCCATTTTTTGGGACTACTGTATGGTTTTAACATTCAGAATCCACAACCTACCAACATAATAAAAACTTATTTTCTTGTGCGGAATTATTATTATTTCACATTTTACACATAATTGCACATATTTCTTGACTTTACCAAGAATACTTGATATCAGTTTAAGACTGGAATGCTCCCCTGGGTAATGCATCATGTTTTTGTGCTAGCCGTTAATAGGGAACCTGCCAGAAGCTTTTTGCTTTCCAACCCGCCACTCCTTGCTTACTGCTCCTGTCCGGTGCTTTCTAAACACTTGTCTTTATTATCCAAAGCAGATGCTGTTAAAAATCATCCCTGCTTTCACCTTATGATGATTACTTTTTTACAGTCAAGGAGAAGCTTGGGAGAAGCCAAGCTAGCCATGCCCTATTCCCACCCAATATTACTTGATTGATGTGTCTGAAGACAGGGTACAGCATTACAAGCTGCTTCAAAATCCCATGTTTTCTAGTTCTACTGTTCTTGAGACAGGTTGGTTCTTTCCAGCACTTGTTCAGTGACTCTTTTTGTATTTGCCCCAGCATCTGCTTTGGCTAATAATGACACCTTTACAAAGTGATATTTGTCCTTTAAGGTAATGTAAATGCAGGTTATAGATAGGCTATGTTTTTCATTTAATTTACAGGCTTTGTAAGGTTTATAAACATTTTCCCTATGCACTGAGCTGTGAACTCTCTATTGCCATTGTTTGCTGTATAAATAACTACTAGTTGTGCCTTTTGATGATATTTTTAATGATCCCTAACAATGTGTTAATGAAGCAATTACAGCTGTAATGTTAGTAACGTGTGGCAGTAACAACCCCATGCAGGCCACTCCACCTCTGCAGGGGATTGGACATACAAGGTGCGAAACAGGACTTCACCCATTGCAAGTAGTAACATGTCCCAGGTCCGGTGAGGCTCGCTGCCAACACCTTGGGTTTCATAAACGTGTTGATCTCTGGTGTGGAAATGTGTCAATTCTCAAAAGTACAGACTGTGTTCATAATCCGTCCATTATCTGAATATTATTGTAGTATTATATGATTAAAGCTAACTACATAACAATATTTTCTTTTTAATCAACTAAAAAGTTGTGAATTGCTTTATTGTTTCTATGCCACATTTCTCATGTTCATCATCACAAACTTGAGAAACTAAATCAACTGTTTCCTCAGTGCACAGAGCCCTGCTTGTCCTCAGTGTACAGAGCTCTACTTGTCCTCAGTGTACAGAGCCCTGCTTGTCCTCAATGTACAAAGCCCCGCTTGTCCTCAGTGTACAGAGCCCCGCTTGTCCTCAGTGTACAGAGCCCCGCTTGTCCTCAGTGTACAGAGCCCCGCTTGTCCTCAGTGTACAGAGCCCCGCTTGTCCTCAGTGTACAGAGCCCCGCTTGTCCTCAGTGTACAGAGCCCCGCTTGTCCTCAGTGCACAGAGCCCCGCTTGTCCTCAGTGCACAGAGCCCCGCTTGTCCTCAGTGCACAGAGCCCCGCTTGTCCTCAGTGCACAGAGCCCCGCTTGTCCTCAGTGCACAGAGCCCCGCTTGTCCTCAGTGTGCAGAGCCCAACTTGTCCTCAGTGTACAGAGCCCTGCTTATCCTCAGTGTACAGAGCCCTGCTTATCCTCAGTGTACAGAGCCCTGCTTGTTCTCAGTGCACAGAGCCCTGCTTGTCCTCAATGTACAGAGCCTTGCTTGTCCTCAGTGCACAGAGCCCTGCTTGTCCTCAGTGCACAGAGCCCTGCTTGTCCTCAGTGCACAGAGCCCTGCTTGTCCTCAGTGCACAGAGCCCTGCTTGTCCTCAGTGTACAGAGCCCTGCTTGTCCTCAGTGCACAGAGCCCTGTTTGTCCTCAGTGCACAGAGCCCTGCTTGTCTTCAGTGCACAGAGCCCTGTTTGTCTGCCCACACTTCCTATATTTTGTCCCTGCACATGGACACAGAGTCAATAACTGCAGGGACAGCATTTTTTTCACCCAAAAAAACCCCAAAAACTATTTCTTAACCAATGTATATTACAAATATACATATGATGTTCAATCTACATTATATAAAACATTTTTGCAAATGTCATTATCCATTTAAAGCTTGAAAAGACTGATGACATATCAGCATAGGCTAGCAATTGTTGATCAGTAGGGTGCCACACCTGACACCCCTGATGGTCAACCGTTCAGGAGAAACATGGCACCCAAACTACACAATGAACTGGGTTTGAAGCTGTGCAACATTCATTGTTTAGTGGTAGCACCACGTTACTGCAGCTCAGTTCCCATTCACTTCAGTGGCCTCAAAACCTAAAGTGTTTTTAAACAATTGATGGCCTAACCTCAGGACAGACCATCAATGGCTGTTCAACCAGTAAACGGTACTTAGCTTTCAGCCCCGCTCACTGTGTAGCTCAGTTTATTTTCACTGTATATAAATGTAGTATTGGCCACATACATGTAATGTACAATACATGTAATGTACTGATACTGCAAAAGTGGAAAATACTGCCAGGTGACATCTGTAAGCAATTTAAAAGGGGTATTCAACACATAGACCTCTTATCCCCTATGCAAAGGATAGGCGATAAGATGTCTGATTGCGGGGGTCCCGTCACTGGGTTCCAAACCCCCCCCCCCCCCCCCGCCATCTCCATGCAGCACCCGACACTTTGTGCCTGGGGCTGCTCCAGTCTGGGAAATGCTGGGTGCCCTCTCATGCCCAGCGCCTGGACCCCCGCAATCAGAAATTTTATCCCCTAGGGGATAAGCTTAGATCTTCATAAACCCAACATGTGATGAGATTTAATGTGATTGTTTAATATTTAATTCTATTTTATTATCTGCAGTGTTGTGAATTTATTATAATTTTTATTTTTTGTGTGATTTTTTTGTTGTTTTTTGTTAAAGGGGTTGTCCAATAGGATTTTCTAAGCTTATAGAGGAGGAAAGTCATTGTTTAGGATCTTCTAGAACAGTAAGAACAGAGGCTTCAAGAGTGTCTCTTGCACTAGAGGACCTGTCCTATCCGGCATTACACAGGCCAACCCACTCACCTGATTGGACCCTGTGTAATACTTAGTTTCTGCTGTGGTGGTGCTGCGGGGAAATATTTCGACACAGATTATATCTTATTTTAGTAGAATCATTCTAATAAAAGTGTTTTTTTTTTCCATCAGAAAAAATTCCTATATTATTAGACGCTGAGCTTTAATTATTAAAATTTTTAAGCTTTTTTTTTTTTACCACAAAGGCAAAGCAACATGTCCGTCGTCTTATATGATTAAAGCCGCAGCTCGTGATCTTTCTGTTCACCTCTAACCTCCACCTCGCAGGCGCCAAGATGCTTTATGAATCTTATGTCAGCTCTCAAATGAAAGGATAAATATGAGGAAGCCACACACATACGTAGAAACTAATCAAAGTCCTGAGGTCGCTGCCGGCAATTAGAGGCTGTCTACAGCCGCCACCAGGGTCCAATAAACACAGTGCTCTGTTACTGGGACACCGCTCTTTTTTTTTTTTGCACGAATAATGATAATAAATTCCTGGAAGACGAGCTTTTCTCTGGCTTTTCCAATTTTTTTCCCACAAATTGTCTGATTCCCACATTACACAGCTGTGAAATGCGAGGGCTCTGAGCTGTCAAAGAGTGTGCAGTCAAGAATAAAATGGCTAACTAGTAGCACGCCGTGTTTACCATCTCCTTCCTGTCTACATTCCAGGATATATCTTGTCTCTTGACGATCACTTAGCGAATCCATTTATTCATTAAGACTTCAAAACCGGCATGTGCCTTAAAAGGACGATACAGGAGACTAATGTTTTCAGTATTTCATCTTTTGAATACTACTGCGGATAATGAACATTGTTAGCGAAGTGGTCTTCAAACTGTGACCCCCCATTTGATGCAAAACTACAACTCCCAGCATGCCCGGACAGCCATTGGCTGTCCGGGCATGCTAGGAGTTGTAGTTTTGCAACAGCTGGATGGCCACAGTTTGGAGACCACTGGCTTAGAGGATCTGTCAGCTCTCATAGCATGTCTGCCTTCTTAGTTTTAGTACCCCTATAAAATCCCAAAACTCGGGGGTGAATTTATCAATATTGGTGTGGGTAAACTTTTTATCTGCCTTTTGTGTGTGTGTGTGTTTGTGTGTGTGTGTTTGTGTGTGTGTGTGTGTGTGTGTGTGTGTGTGTGTGTGTGTGTGTGGTGGCAGTGTATGGAATGTGATAAATATGATGCTAGTACAAATTTTTTTTATTTTATTTTTTTAATAAAACTTCAGTACTACACTTTGGTTCTCTGCTGTGCAAAAATGTTTGACTTTTTAACCCATTGTGCAAAATAAATAAATACAAAATTTGTCCCAACGCATTTCCCCACTTTAATCAATGGGTTCATCAGGGGATGAAATCCAGGACTACCAAGGACAACAGACATAACAACAAAAGATACCATCGCCCTGTTAATTAGATAAAAAAAACAACTTCCATATGCAATTAATAAGTAACCCGGTCCACTGAAGGACCACGAAGATGCTAGGCTTGATGGTAGGAGTTTAGGCTTTCAAAGTCCCACCGATAACATGGGTTAGCTGTGGACACGTGTCTGTAGCCGAACAGATAAAAAAGGGATTTGATGGACTTTCTGAGGGTAGCCTTGGATTTCTGTGTATTTTGTCACAGTTTCAGATGTGGGTTAGCCACTTTTCACGAGGAATACACATGGAATAAGCAACACGCATGTTTAAAATAGATGAAGAAAAAAATAAAAGCCGTAAGCTTCCCATAAAAACAATGCAACACTATTGCACGTGTTTTTCAGTGCATATTATGCCACATAATATATGCCAAAATATTTTTTTTATCGAAGAGCCGAGGAACGTGTTCTCGAATCACCCAAAGCGTAAGAAAAAGTGCAAACGTGTTACATAAAAAAAAATCGTGCACAAAGGAAGCGGTCTATCGCAAGCCCTTCTCCTTTAGGAGAGAGGCCCCCCAACAAACCTTACCCTTCGCCTCCAGACCAAAAGGTACCTGCGAGGCTCCAGGTTCGATGTCCCTTTTCGCCGAAGCTACTAAGGGACCACAAATGCTCCCAAAATATGCACAGAAGGACACCTGGTCACCTGATTTTAGGGTGGGTTCACATCACGTTTTCTTACTACGGAGACCAGACCCCCTTCTCATTCATTTGAATGAGCCGACTGGAGTCAAACAGTTACTTCGGTCGGCTCATTTTTGCCCCGTATCCGGTTTTCTGACCGGACTGAAATCCGCAGCATAACACGGTTTTCAGTCCGGTCAGAAAACCGGATACAAAGCAAAAATAAGCCGACCGAAGACACTGTTTGACTCTGGTTGGCTCATTCAAATGAATGAGAAGGGGGCGGATCCAGCTGGGATACAGGAGCGCCCGCCGGATCCGATCCCTATACTAAGAAAACGTGATGTGAACCCTTAAATGAAGCAACAGCTCAGTTGGTCAGGGTAATAATATAGGTGCTCCCAAGCAGGGAAGTACCTTCTTCACTGTCCATAGTTGAATAAGTGCAAAGCTTATATCAGGATGCTTGAAGCATGTTCGGACTTTTAAATGGGCACTGTCAGATCCAAAAAGTTTTTACATGTTGTTACTGATGAAAAGTTAAGAAATTTTGTAATATAGTTGATTACATTTTTTGGAATGTTTAATAAAGAAAACGGCTCCTGAAAATTCCACCACTAGGGGTCCCCATACCTACTGGGACACTAACCAGTCCTGTAGCTTGTCTATGAGTCATGGACAAGAGATGAGTTATGGACAATGATGCATGAGCAGACACACCAATCGCCTCCCACCATCATAAGGAGAGACACGCCCCCTTCTCCTGATATGATCTCTAACACTGTGAGCTAATGAAAAGAGGGATTATAATAAATATAGGTGCTAGAGGCATAAAAAATATGGTCAAAATTTGTTACTAAGTAACATTACTAATACTAAGTAACATATTATTACTATAATTTTATTTTATTTTTGTGGGATCTGACATGTTCGCTTTAAGGTGTTCACTAAAAATTGGTCCGAAGGTTGTTAACTATAGTAGTCAATCATATGTCAACTGTTTTACAAGGTTGATTTTCAATGATGCTGTTTTGACTGTCTGGATGTCAAATGTCCCATGATAGACATTTCCTTCTTCTCTTCAGGCGCGTTCACATGGGCAAAGGCTATTTCCTTTGTATGTGATCCATGGCATTCTTTGCAATGCAAGCACATCCAGCCAAAGAAAAACATGTTGTGGGAGATTAACAAGAAGCCAAATTTTACCTGTCCCATGTGTGTGGTTAATTTCTCAGCATCCGAACCGATGTCCATTTTTGTACTAGCTCTTTAAAATTTGCTAATGTGATCTTATAATGTATGCTAATCTTATATACAAGGCCCCAGCACTGCAAGACTACAGTGCTAACCATTGAGCTACTTTGCTGTCAGTAAGATGTAGGCAATCTCGTTCTTTTTTTTTACCATTTACTAAACAAATTTGAAAGGCCCTATTACACGAACAGGCTGATGTTGCCATGTGTCATAGGGCCAGCTCTCAGCCGGCGAACGAGCAAACGCTGGTCCATTTCTCTTAAAAGTCGCCATTTCTTTGCCGCACATCTCCCCATGTATTAAGGAATATGTGGTTGATGAACCATTAAACAAATGTTCAAGCGATTGTTCATTTGGCCATTCCTGAACGGTGGTCAAGCCTTGGAATAGGCTCTGCAAAAGTGCGCCAATCTACAAGATTGGCACTCATTTACAGTATAGAGTGTACCAACCTGCATAATAGGACCATAACGTGGTTTTCTATACTTGTCGCCAGCATTTTTATTCTCTAGACTTGGGCATCCCCATCACAGTTCAACCTCTTAATTAATGTGATCATTTTCCCTCTGCATTAGGGTACTTTCCACGGGGCATTAGAAGCGGGCATACCCCATCGAAGTCAATGAAATTTGATGTGGGAAACTCGTTTCTGATTTGCCCTTGTGCAGAATGGGTAATGCATGATGTTGAGGTCACTTCAACATTGAGTAGAAACAGTAACTTTTTTTTCTTTATGTAGTTTTTTTTATTTATTTATTTATTTTGTTAAACGACTATTTCAGGGTAAAATGATAATGTATAACATCCATAATACAAAATAAAATTTGATAAAATCAAAACATGGTCAGTCATCGTGTATTAAATTATAGGGGTACTCTGGTGGTAAAAAATTTTTTTTTAAATCAACTGGTGGCAGAAAGTTAAACAGATTTGAAAATTACTTCCATTTAAAAATCTTATTCCTTCAAGTACTTACCAGCTGCTATATGCTCCACAGAAAGTTCTTTTGTTTTTGACGTTCTTTTCTGTCCACAGTTCTCTTTGCTGACACCTCGGTCTGTGTGAGGAACTGTCCAGAGCAGGAGAGGTTTGCTATGGGGATTTACTCTGGACAGTTCCTGACATGGACAGAGGTGTCAGCAGAGAGTACTGTGGTCAGACAGAAAAGATATTCAAAAAGAAAGGAATTTCCTTTGCAGCATACAGCAGCAGATAAGTACTGGAAGGATTACGATTTTTAAATAGAAGTAATTTACAAATCTGTTTTAACTTTCTGGCACCAGTTGATAAAAAAATAATAAATTCCACGGGAGTACCCCTTTAACCCCTTAACAACCACGGACGTATATTTACGTCCGCGGCCAGCTCCCGCGATATGACGCGGGGTCACGCGGTGACCGCGTGTCATATCGGGTCGGTCCCGACATGTAACTGAAGCTGGGACCCGGGGCTAATAGCGCAGTATACAGAATACAGATAAGGTGTCATTTTAACAGAAAAATGTACTGCGTAGAAACAGAAGCACCCAAAAGTTACAAAATTGTGTTTTTTCTTCAATTTCATCGCACAATGATTTTTTTTCCCGTTTCGCCGTAGATTTTTGAGTAAAGTGACTGATGTCACTGCAAAGTAGAATTGGTGCCGCAAAAAATAAGCCATCATATGGAATTTTAGGTGCAAAATTGAAAGGAATATGATTTTTAAAAGGTGAGGAGGAAAAAACGAAAGTACAGAAAAACCTGTGGTCCTTAAGGGGTTAAAGATGAACACTAGAAAAACACTAGAGTGTCATGTACCAACCATTTTAAGGTGTTAATAAAGGTATTGGGAGTCTAAAAAGTCCATAGTACATTGTCTCGGTGCCACAGTGAATCTGTGCTTTTATACAGAACCCCCGCACATGACTATGCCTCTTATAATAAGTAGAAATCAGGTCTACTCTCTAAATAATTTCAATAGACACAATAAGATATAAATGGTGGATGTGAATAACCCCAGAATACTTGTCTTCCCTTATTAATATCCTTTTATGTCTTTTATTCTGCAGAAGAGAAATCTTATGTTAGCCTTTCAAGCAGCGGAAAGCATAGGAATTAAAGCCAGTTTGGTGAGTAGAGAAACTTTTACCATCGGTATAAATACCACAACCACGTTCTTTATTCCCATCTAATGCTTTCTGAAGGACATTGCAGCCAGTTTCCACTAGGCCGAGCAACAGCTACATAGCATGAAATCTTCCATGTTTTGTTTATTGTTTGGAAAGTTAGCATATATAGTACCTATGTCTATTACCTAGAATGGTATGCCTAGCAAAGGCTTAGCTTGGAGCTCTTGGGCCCTAATGTAGAATCTGTACCAAGGTCCCCATAAAGCTGCCCATATTGATGATCATATGTTGAATAAATGCGTCGGAACTTGAGAATATGATTGACTAACCATCTAATGTAAGAGGCATCCCGACACTTCACCCATGACAGATGTCATAGGAGATATGGAAAGTGCATGATGAATTTCAGCTTGGCTGATCCCTTTGTTTTTGGGGAGGTAAGTTGCTGCCAGAGGAACCTGTCCACAGCTTTGTCCCCTCTCCACATTAAAGGGGTTATCCAGCCAAAGAGCAGCACCCGCAATCTATACGTGGCTGTGTCTCCAGTCTCGGAAAGCTCTTTGTCTTCAGGACTTGGGGCATGACATCACTCCACGCCCCTTCGTGACCGTGCCACGACCCCTCCATTCATGTCTATGGGAGAGGGCGTGACGACAGTCACGCCCTCTTCCATAGACAGGAATGGAGGGGTCGCACCCTCATGCCCTCTCCCATAGACAGGAATGGAGGGGTCGCGCCCTCATGCCCTCTCCCATAGACATGAATGGAGGGGCGTGGTGTCACGAGGGGGCTTGGAGTTAAGTCACATCCCCAGTCCTGGAGACAAAGAGCTTTCGGAGACTGGAGACACAGCCCCGTATAGAATGTGGGTGCTGCACGGAGATCGTGGGAGTCCCCAGTGGTGCGCCCCCCCGACCCCCGCGATCAGACATCTCATCTCCTAACCAAAGAAGTCTTTGGCCGGATAACCCCTTTAAGAGTACATGCATCGTCGGATTGGGAGAGAAATGGATGTTCAGCCAACAACTAAAATGCATGGCCAGCCTAACCTTTCTGACTTTTGGCCTTATGTCGTTCCTATATCGATTTTCCTTTTCTCTGCAGGAGCTCAATGAGTTGATGTTCACAGATCGCCCGGACTGGCAGAGTGTGATGCAGTACGTGTCTCAGATCTACAAGTATTTTGAGACCTAAAGGAAGGCTGTGAATTAGAAGACTGTTACAGAGGAAGCACACATTCACTTTATTGATCAGGTCTATCTGGATAAAGAGCAGAGCTGCATACTGTAACGTCAATGTGTGGAAGTCACTTGCCTACACGTTGAGTTCATGGATCCTGGTGCTGACTGTATGACGTACAACATCTCAGTCCTTACATTATTACGTGTGGGGGGTTGGAATGCTGCCCTCAATATACCCTACAACCTCCACCATCAGCCAATGGCATGGATACCCTACAAGTCCTACAATACTGCAGCAATGGTCCTTGTGAAAGTCAATACTATGTATGTCTGAGGTTCCTGATCCACCAAGTCCAAGCTTGGGGGAAGCTTCATTAAAACCAATGATGGACATTATTTTCTGCAGGTCACAGAAAAAGTGTGTATGCATTATATCTCACAAGAAACCAGGAACATTTGCCATTAGAACACTATTAGATGGATTGCTGATGTCTCCTATTACACAGCATATAAGGGTGTTGGATGTTTGTAAAAGAATCAATGTATGTAGGTGAATGGATGTATCACAACCACGAGAGGACACTTATTTGGTGATGGGCACCTGATCTGTTTTGCATGAGATGCACATCTTCATATTGTACAAGATAATCTCTTGTCCTATCTTAAGTGCCATGCTTTAGTAACAGAAACATTTCCTAATGTATTAACCTGTTCACTACCAGCAGTCGCAGCAAGAGGCTTGGAAGCGGATGCAATGAAGTTTACTTTCTTGAATAACATATGCAATTCCCATAAAGTAAAAGGATCAGTCTCACTGCCTGTTTCTTACATAACCCACGTGTGAATATTACCATAGGTGTCAATTGACAGGATGGTAATTCCTTTGAAATAAAGTACAACTAATATTAAATAGTCTGCACCTTCTTTTGTATCTTGCTTACATTTACTGAATGAAAAAAAAAAATTCTTCTGAATTAAATATTGGCTGCAAAAGTTTTTGGTTAAGAGCAATGGCACATATCTTTATTATTACCCATACAACTTCCAAACTGAATGACATCATCCATATGTGGTGACACAGGGTGGTGTTGTTGGAAATACCTGATCACTTCGTGATGCCAGGGCACCGTTATCCTATACATGGTGCGAGGTTTGGTGACAGCTTCTCCTGGGCCAGAAACAGGGAGTAAATTAACACACAGACATCAGGTTACGGATAACTGTCTTTGCTGAGCTGGGTGCAGATAGTAATACACTGACAGTTGGTTTTGGGTGAGAGAGTGCAGCGTGGTTTTGCTGAGACTTGTGGTACATACACCAAACAGGTTAATACTGACTTGTGAGACAGAAGATTTCTGGTTGCTAGGGTCCTGTCAAGATACTGAAGACTAGTCCGCAGAGAGGGGATAGGGGAAAAGATGTCTGATCGCGGGGGTCCTGCCGCTGGGGACCCCCGCGTTCTCCCTGCTGCACCAGCATTCGTTTAGAGCGTCGGGTGCAGCGCCGGAGGCTCGTGACATCATGGCCATGCCCCTTCAATGCAAGTCTATGGGAGGGGACGTGAGGGATGTCACGCCCCCTCCCATAGACTTGCATTGAGGGGGCATGGCCGTGACTTCATGAGCGGGGCGTGATCGTGAAGTCACGAGCCTCCGCCTCGCATTGCTTGCTCTATGCACTGGATATCTGAGGTGCCGCAGCGAAGATCATGGGGGTCCCCAGCAGCGGGACCCCCGCAATCAGACATCTTATCCCGTATTCTTTGGATAGGGGATAAGATGCCTAGGGGTGGAGTATCCCTTTAATCTCCGTATATGTTTCAGACTGTTGGGTACGTGCCTACGTTGGACAGATTCGCTAATGCCATATATTGTAGTAAATTAAGAGGATAATGTTTAGCACTTTATTTATGTCTTTATGAATCTCAATTCCAGCATTAAAAATACCACATCTGTTCTCCAGACCTAGAGCAGATGGGATGTGTACATGGAACTGATACATACGAGAACTGTGCTTATAGCTGTTTTTAGTTTTTATGTGTGATCCATGTTGTTTTCATGTTCACATAGAAAGGCTGAGAAGACATTTAGGTCAAGATATCATCCTGCAGTGTTGACCTTGAGGAAGGCAAGTTCTCCCTTATGAGTCCTGGTGATATGTTGCCTATTTGTGGATTCTCAGTGCTATTAACACAGCTAAAAAACATAGTAAACTACTATATAATGCAAGTACAGTGCCTTCAGAAAGTTTTCAGACCCTTTTTTACTTTTTCACATTTTGCTATGTTGCGGCATTGTGCTAAATTAAAGAAAATCTAATTTCCCCCATCAATCAGCACTCAATACCCCATCAATTAGTGCTCAATAATACCAAAATGACAATGCAAAAACATATTTTTTTTTAGAAATTTTTGCTACTGATTTAAAATGGATAAAGGATTCAGACCTTTTGCTATGACACTTAAAGGGGTACTCTGGAGGAAAACATTTTTTTTTTTCAAATCAACTGGTGCCAGAAAGTTAAACAGATTTGTAAATTACTTCTATTTAAAAATCTTAATCCTTCCAGTACTTATCAGCTGCTGTATGCTCCACATGAAGTTGTATTTCTTTCTGGAGTTCTTTTCTGTCTGAACACAGTGCTCACTACTGACACCTCTGTCCATGTCAGGAACTGTTCAGAGTACAAGCAAATCCCCATAGCAAACCTATCCTGCTCTGGACAGTTTCTGATATGGACAGAGGTGTCAGCAGAGAGCACTGTGTTCAGACAGAAAAGAACTCCAGAAAGAAATGCAACTTCATGTTGAGCATACAGCAGCTGATAAGTACTGGAAGGATTAAGATTTTTAAATAGAAGTCATTTACAAATCTGTTTAACTTTCTGGCACCAGTTGAATTCAAAAAAATCTGTTTTCCACCGGAATACCCCTTTTGATAGGGGATAAGATGTCTAGGGGTGGTGTACCCCCTTTAAATTCCCACTGTGATTGCAATATACCGTACTTTCAGAATATGTGCTTGGAAATAGGACTCTATAGGCCTAACCAGTTTTAAATGGTTTACCCTTGTCAGACTGTGTCTATGTACCTTTATTTTATTTACTTTTTTTTATTAGAAAGCATAGTCTTCTGCACTATTCATAATATTCGGCCACCTCAAAAGAAAATGTAGACGACATAATATACAATTTTTACATGGAGGCTAAGGCAAGATGTGTACTGTATACAGTGCTATATTTCAGAGCTTTGAATGGAGATTTGTGTATGACCTGTGATATTGATAAGCTACGTAATTGATATATAACCAGTTCTCTGTCCTGGATTCAGACCCGTCTCTGTTATTAATGATAGATCTGTCGTTACATCTCCACAGAGATTCCTGAGGCACGGATCCCGCTGTGCACACCAGTAAGATTTCTAAACACTGGATAAATAAAAGCTGGGACAATATTTACCAGTTTCCCAAAATCAAAAGATTTCTTTGTAGCGCTCACTAAGTCAATATTATCTCAGCCCGCCACCATGCCACGTCTTATTGTTGTGTGTTGAGGTTACTTTTTTCATTACACTGTTAGACTTTGGTGGGTACACTATCATCATACCCGTCAGGATTACAGATATACAGTGGTCCCTCAACATACGATGGTGATCCGCTCCAAATGGACCATTGTTTGTTGAAACCATCGTATGTTGAGGGATCCGTGCAATGTAAAGTATAGGACAGTGGTCTACAACCTGCGGACCTCCAGATGTTGCAAAACTACAACACCCAGCATGCCTGGAGCGCCCTTTGTGCGGGCGTGAAAGCTGCTTACCCTGCCATGGGAACCTGACGTCCAGCTGATGTTTTAACCTGCACCTGAATAAAGATGATCCTGGCACCGTAACCGTGAGTGGACTCTTTGAGTGCTCCCCCGTTTGTCTCTCTGTACTGCAATTGCTTATACGCTGGTGAAGCTCTGCTGGAGGGGTGTTAGCACCTTTAATAGAGGTAAACGGTGCACCACTACACTGGGACGTTTCTCTCATTTACATTGGTTGGATATATATACCTGGCTGTTGGCCGTGAAGGGAGTGCAGATCGCTGTGTCTGTTGCTGTTATATGCTGGGAGTTGTAGTTTTGCAACATCTGGAGATCCGCAGGTTGAAGACCAATGGTATTGGAGGTTATATTGACGTGTCCCCACCGCTCCGGACCATCACCGCTGCCCTGGATGTCGCCTTCCATCGCTGTCGCCGCGTCCCCGGGGTGTCCCCGACGCTCCGGCAAGGCCTCTGCTTCCCCGGCATCATCGCTCTCTGTCGCCATCACATCGTTACGCACGCCGCTCCTGTTGGGTGATGGGATGTCGTGTTCAGCGATGTGATGATGACTATGAAGAGCGCCGGCGATGCAGGGGATCCCGAAGAGGACGCGCCGGAGCTCCGAGGACAGGTAAGTGATCGTCAGCGGACCACACAGGGCACCGTAAACGGCTATCCGGTGGCAGCTGAAGCAGTCTGCGCTGCCGGATAGCCGTTTATGCGATGGCCCCGACATACAAAAGCATCGTATGTTGATGCTGCCTCTGAGAGGCCATCGCATGTCGGGGCCATCGTATGTCGGGGGGTCACTGTACTTTACTAGATATTGCATGTCAGGGTTTCTCAGTTCCAGCAGTTCTGATTGTCAGCAGAGGCTGCTTGTACATGGCAGTGATATGGACGCCATTTTGCATCTATACTATGGCCACAATACATCCTATGGTCTGCACCAAACTTAATCACTATAGAACCCGTGTGAAGGGGCCAATTCCTAGCTATAGCACAACTAACTTGTTTAGAATTAGTCACTTAGGCTAACCATACTGTTTGTAGGGTGCATGTTATGTACACTGCATTTAGCAAGTCTTTAGACCTTTTCACCTTTATTTCTTTTTTACATTTTATGTTGTGGCTTTGTGCTAAAATAAGTTTCTCTCCATAAATCTGCACTCAATACTTAAATGGGCTTAGTCATTAAAACAAATTTTTGCTATTGCGTAGAAGTTTTCTATGTTTTATTTGTGTTTAAAAAAAGCTGCCACTAGATGTCTCCCTACTTGTCCAGAGCACATTTCCCCCATCTCTTGCACAGACTTTGGACTCCTGCTGGCCTGGCAGAAGTCCAAAACCAGGAAATGTACAGAGCAATATCAAGGTAGAAAACTAAACAATAATAAAAATAGAGGCAGGGGGTGGTTTATCATGATGGGGGCAGTGAACTGGGAGGATTATAACATTTAACAAGATCATGACAGGTACTCTTTAATAATGAGAATATGAAAAACAACTATTTTAGTATGGACATAAGTATTCAGACCCTTTTTCTATGACACTTAAAATTTAGCTCTGGCTCCTCCCATTTCTCTTGATTATCACTGAAATGTTCTTACACCTTGATTGGAGTCACCTGCGGTAAATTCGGTTATTTGAACATAATTTGGAAAGAAACAGCCTGTCTATATAAGGTCTCACAGCTGACAATACATATCAAAGCAATGAGTGGGAAAGAACTGCCTGTAGAGCTCAGAACTGTGTGTGGGCACCGATCTTGAGATGGTCACAGAAAAAGCTTCAGCTGCACTAAAAGTTCTCAAGAACACAATGGCCTCCATTCTTAAGTGGAAACATTTGGAACAATTAGGGGTCTTCCCAGAGCTGACTGCCCCACCAAAATAATTGAGGGAGAAGGGAATTGGTAAGAGAGGAGACCAAGAACTCAATGGCCAGTCTGTCTGAGCTCCAATGATGAGAGAAACATCTAGAAGGTCAACCATCACTGCAGTACTCCACCTGTGTATTATGACAGAGTGGCTAGAAAGAAGCCTCCCCGACTATGAGAAACCATTTGGTCTGAATTCTAAGTGTCATGTCTGGGGAATACCTGGCATTGCTCATGATCATACCCAGCCAACAGGATATGTCATGTGGCACTGTGTAATGGCCATATACACAGAATAAAATCAGATACTAAGAATTATACCCAGCACACAACAAAAGTAAAACTGTACTGTGGCCATACAAGCAGAATAAGATCACCTACTGAGAATTATACCCAGCATACAGGGAAAGAGAAGTGGTACTGTGCAATGGCATATATACAGAGTACAAGCAGATAATAAGAATCACACCCAGCCTACTGAACTAGAGAAGGGGAGCTATAGACAGAACAAGGGCAGATAGTAAAAATTAAATCATGAAAAATAAGAAATTGTCATTCGCAATAAAGAATAAAAAAGTATTGGATGGATGTAAGGGGTGCCAGTTTTTATGGTATGAGAAGCTGGTCACCTGCAGCCTCTCAGATTTGCTCAGTAAGGTGGAGAGTGATCTGAATATAGATAGTGTATGACCCCATTGTTCTTGAAGAGGTCTGCTCATGGTGAAACATGTTGGAGGAGCTCTGTTTATTTAGTCAATAGCAAGAAATGATGAGGGAGAATGGCCTGCAGATATATATATTTACTATCTAAATAATGATGTGATCCACAGTACAGCGGCGGTGTGTTCTACTAACAATGATGAAATAGGAGTGGTTAGGATTGAATGTTTATTTTTAAGTGAGTTTTTTTGTGTAGGGATTTTACAGTTGTTAAATTAAAATGATGGTTTAACTACCCACACACATGAATGTTAGAAATGTACTTAGCTATGTTACCTTAGGGAAATTTGTATTAGTTTAGTATTCTATATCACCTAACCACCTGGACCAGGTTCACTATTGTATTCTAAGATAGTGCAAATGAAACCTAACACAATCACATGTGCACACACCTCTTACACAAACACCCCACTTACACACACACACACACACACACACACACACACACACACACACTACTGTATTTACCTCTCACCAGTTTCTTCTCTTTTCAGCAGTCATATGAATCTGCACTTTCTCTTAAGGACCTGGTGATCCGCTAAAGTGACCTCATTTGTCACGACCTGCAGCCATCTCTTGCACACATTTGCATCTTGAAAATGATTGTTCGTTGTAATCTTGTCATTGATAGCAAAAACTATTGCAAAATCACAATGTACTCTCATTCACAAAATATGTGTAGGAATGTTTAGGAATACAGGCTAAATTTATGCCCCATTTAGTCCTGGGGAAGTGCTGCTTGGGACAAGACTTGCCTCAGGGATCGATAGATTTTGCCCTCCCACCCTATCTGATTCTTCTGTAGAGAGGAGTCCTGCACTGGTTTTATCCAATTACAGTGTGGTAGCCATGGGGGGTTGAGAGAAATACCTTATCACTTCATGACGCCAGGGCACCGTTATCGTATACATGGTTATGGATAACTGTCTTTACTGAGCTAGGTGCAGATGGTATTACACAGACAGTTGGTACTGGGTAAGAGGATGCAGGGTAACCCCTTGGGAGCCCGGTTGCCTTGCTGCAACTTGTGGTGCTTTCACCAAATGAATTGATACTGACTTGTAAGACAGGTAGATGAATCCTGGTAGGTAGGGTTCTGTAAAGGTATTGTAGTCTTCTCCGCCTTGGCTGCTACTACGCTGCCAAGAGGGAACTAGCCTTCATTAATTGGCTACCCTGACAACCACTCCGGGTGAAGGACTATACCATTGGGTCTGAGTGAGTGGTCCTTATCGGACCTTATATCTTAGTTTAGCTGGCAGCGAACACTTACCAGCTGGGTCATAATTGGCTATTGTTTCCTACTTTCTATATCCCCTGATGAACCCCATATTGGTCCACTTTATCTGTTTTGGAGGGGGGAAACGCGTCGGGATGATTACTTCTTCCTAGTGTTTAATTGCACAGGTTTCATTTTGTTGGATAATACTGTTGTGATAGGTGATGGTATTGGAACCCCATTGATTTGTCTTGGCTCTCCATCCATCTGACCTGTAAACTTTTATTTGTTATCTGAGGACTACTTATCTTATCAAAAAATACGATTAAAGGTTAAGTTTTAATTAAGCTATCTATTCTACTTCTGTGAACTCTTCTCCGTCTGGGCAGGAACTTCTACCGTATGGGTGATCCTTGCAGAATGAGCTAGGACTTCCCCATAGGCATCCACAACCACCACACCTTAACCACACTGTTGCTCAGCATGAGATCTCACAGAAACTGGGTAACTCCTCCCCCCCACTACACTATAATGAGAATTAGTTAGGGGTTCCCATTGGCAGGCAGGGTCACATGAGGTTTACACTGCTCTCTCTTAAGGGTACAGGAACACATGAATAACATATATACAGATAACGACAATTGAATTAATTAGAATAATATATTACTTCTCAATAAAGGTCAAACATAATTGGTAGAACAATAAGTCCTTTGGTGGGCCCAACACCTTGTGCTGCAAAGCAGGCCACAGGACAACCATTGGTGCTGGGACACCACAATAGCAATATGGGACCAACCAGGATTGGATCACCAAGGTCCCCAAACATGCTGTATTGGTTTCTTCTATAGTATGTACACCCTTGTGCAACACTATTATATTGATATTATTGTGCTCAGTCTGCGACCCAGGAATCTGAGTATCCAACCTCCAACAGACTATAGACATCTTATTTAATATACTCCTACTGTAAAGATGTGGATACAAATGGGTTAATAAAGTGTACATATGTTAAAAAACAAAACAAATCTTATGTTTTTACCAAAAAAACAGTTTATGGATATTTTCACGCAAACAGGGATAGTTTGGCTACAGATTATCAGCTCCATGAATATTGCCATAAGCTCCTATTTGTCACTACTGAGAAGAATTAAGATATTCTGCCTGCAGTAAGGTATTGTTCACCCTCCCCCCCCCCCCTCCTCCGTCCCCATATAATCTGATTAGTACAGTATTCCTAAAGCTGTTAGCCGGGCTGGGAAATATTATGTTGCCCGGCAGCAGGAAGGGTGAGTGTTGTCCATAGGGCAAGCTGAAGTTCAGGTCATGGTCTTCTCCCATCAGAGTCAATGGAAAATTAATTTGTGGATTGATCAGCACCCATTCAATGGCTTCACGTGTCTACAGCATGGGATTAGCCTGGAGCATGTGACTAGTACATATGTACAATAATAAATCAAGGACTTTGGATTCATCGTTTTCTGAATTTGTTGGAAAAAAAAAGAAAAACCCATTTAACTCTCCCCTTTACGACACCCATTGTTTTTTTCTCTTGTCCCACCAACTACACTGCTCAAAAAAATAAAGGGAACACTTAAAGGGGTAATTAAAAAAAAAAAATCAACTGGTACTGGAAAGTTAAACAGATTTGTAAATTATTTCTATTAAAAAGTACTGGAAGGGTAAAGATTTTTTAGCAGCTGTATGCTACAGAGGAAAATTTTTTCTGTTTTGAATTTCTTTTTTCTCTTGTCCACAGTGCTCTCTGCTGACACCTCTATCCATGTCAGGAACTGTCCAGAGCAGCATAGGTTTGCAATGGGGATTTTCTCCTGCTCTGGACAGTTCCTAATACAGGCATCAGGTGTCAGGAGAGAGCACTGTGGACAAGACAAAAAAGAAATAAAAAAATAAAAGAATTTCCTCTGTAGTATTCAGCTGCTAATAAGTACTGGAAGGGTAAAGATTTTTTAATAGAAGTCATTTACAAATTTGTTTAACTTTCTGGCACCAGTTGATTTAACAAAACATTTTTTTCCACCGGAGTACCCATTTGAACAACACAATGTAACTCCAAGTCAATCACACTGTCCACTCAGGAAGCACACTGATTGACAATCAATTTCACATGCTGTTGTGCAAATGGATCAGACAACAGGTGGAAATTATAGGCAATTAGGAAGACACCCCAATAAAGGAATGGTTCTGCAGGTGGTGACCACAGACCACTTATCAGTTCCTATGCTTTCTGGCTAATGTTTTGGTCACTTTTGAATGCTGGTGGTGCTTTCACTTTAGTGGTAGCATGAGACGGAGTCTACAACCCACACAAGTGGCTCAGGTAGAGCAGCTCATCCAGGATGGCACATCAATGCGAGCTGTGGCAAGAAGGTTTGCTGTGTCTGTCAGCGTAGTGTCCAGAGCATGGAGGCGCTACCAGGAGACAGGCCAGTACATCAGGAGACGTGGAGGAGGCCGTAGGAGGAGAACCCAGCAGCAGGACTGCTACCTCTGCCTTTGTGCAAGGAGGAGCACTGCCAGAGCCCTGCAAAATGAGATCTAGGATGTGTTATCTTAGTGTTCCCTTTATTTTTTTTGAGCAATGTATGTATAATCATTGGGCCTTATGCACATAGGAAAAATCGGAACTACAGAGTCGTATTTATGCTGTCATATGGTTTCTCTGTAAGATATACAAAAAACAGGCTCCAAATCTGCAAATCTGTAAGAGTAAAGTTCCTTACACTGCCATATGAATTAAGATAAATAGAGAAAGCACTCCATAGCGTAATGGAAAGAGCGGGCTGAGAGGTACGCTTACTTCAATAGGTTGTGTGCCACATACACAACTATGGAAGAAGGCATAAATGACCGTCTTGCAGCCCTTCCACATGATAATTCAACAAGTAGGAGACAGACTTGCTTCACGGAGGGGGTGGGTAATCACGGTGCAGGACAGATCTGCCCAGAGCAGTGTTTACCCACCACCTCCTTAAAGCAAGCCTGTCTCCTACCATATAAATTAAGAGGCATAAACAGGTACATTGTTGGCCCATAGGGTCTATGTTGAGTGGATTTGCTTGGAAAGCTCATAAGAAAACTTACTCTGTGAAATATCAATTACAATAAAGCCCAGTATGTACTCATAATGTGGTCCACTATACGATGGGATATTTATGAAGTTCTGTGTCCACACAATTGCACTTTGAAGATAATCTGTCAGCCCTATATCATAGTCAGAGCTCCAGACATGGCCAGATGGCTGATATGGAGATAAAACTATTGATACTTGTCTCTTAGCTCATGGCTGTTTGCAAAGTAATAAAATCATGTCTTCATTAAGAGTTGTGGAGGCCCGGCTGAGCTGCAGCATGCATGCCTCTCCCTGTCATGATTGATGTACAAGACTGAAAGCCAAGCAGGAAGGGATGGGGGAGGAAGGAGGCATGCATGCTGCAGCTCAACATGATTTATATACAAGACTGGAAACCAAGCAGGGAAGGATGGGGGAGGAAGGAGGCGTGCATGCTGTGGCTTAACGCTACTTCTACAACTCTTGGAGCTTGGAAATTAAACATGGTTTTACAACTTTGCGAACAGCCATCAGCTAAGAGACTGGTATCATTTGTTTTATCTCCACATGTACGACTGCAGGTCAGAGCATAGTATAGAGTTTTTTCTTGAATTCCCTTTATTTGTAATTCCCATTAATCTGTATCCTGTCCTTAGAGACATTCCTAGCATTTTTTCTATGGATCAGGTCAAAATGTGTCACAAATCCAATTCTGGGAAAATATGTGTTCAAAGATCAATTCCATTTCATATGGCTACTGAGCTTTCTTTTCACAGTGGACTAGTAACCACATAGAATACCTGTTTAATTCTATAATCCTATAGACTAGCCATTGCTGGTCTGACTATGCATTGCGATGCGGTTGGTACACTTTGGTGGAAATGGTATTTGACCAGGTGGATATTAGATATTCTCTTGTTGGATGTTCTTGAGTATTCTAACTGGTACAGTGACAATGCATAATTCACATAATCTCCTTCGATAATACTTATGTCCATTCAGTGTACATAGCATGAATATATAGTGATGAGCGGCATATGCCATATTCGAATTTGCGATATTTCGGGAATGTGAGGACAAATATTCGTCCCATATTCGTGAAATTCGAATATTCGTTATATTCGTGACGTTTTTATTATTGCGAAATTTTGCCATTGCGAAATTTATTGTGAAATTAATTGCGAAATTTCGCTCGTCTGCGCATGCGCACTATAACATCATGCGACAACGGAGATCATTTCCTGGATCTTTGCCAGTTGCATTTCGCATCGCGAATTTGTGCTGCCCAGCGAAGCGAAGATGGTGGGGTGTTAAATGTGCTGTTACATAGGACTGCAGGTCACATCTACTACATTATCTGTACTCATAGAGTTATCAGTGTGTTATCTGTGCTGTTACATGGGACTGCAGGTCACCTCTACTACATTATCTGTAGTCAGAGAGTTATCACGGTGTTATCTGTGTTGTTACATAGGACTGCAGGTCACACCAAATACATTATCTGTACTCAGAGAGTTATCACTGTGTTATCTTTGGTGTTACATAGGACTGCAGGTCACACCAACTACATTATCTGTACTCAGAGTTATCAGTGTGTTATCTGTGGTGTTACATAGGACTGCAGGTCACATCTCCTACATTATCTGTACTCAGAGAGTTATCACTGTGCTATCTGTGGTATTACATAGGACTGCAGGTCACATCTACTACATTATCTGTACTCAGAGAGTTATCACTGTGTTGTCTGTGGTGTTACATAGGACTGCAGGTCACATCTACAACATTATCTGTACTCAGAGAGTTATCACTGTGTTATCAGTTGTGCTTCTTCTGTTTTAAAAAAAACAATTGGGTTCTCTGCTGCTTTTAAAAAGCAATTGGTTGTCACAGGATACAAGGCACAAAGGACGCAAGCAAAAGCACAGAAACACTCTCCTCTCTAATCCACCATGTGAATCTGCAAAGGAATGCTGGTGGGGAGTGATGTTATATACTGGTCGTGCCAGCAAGTTTCTATTGGTTGCTAGAAGACGTTGCTAAGCTCTGATAACTGTGCTTGCAAAACTCTCATTGGCTCACAGGCATAAGTAGGGTGGAATTTCAAAGAATATTCACGAATATACGATATTCGCTGCGAATATTCGAAATACGAATATTCGTGAGCAACACTATGAATATATAGCATGACTAAAATAACTTTTCCTTTTCAAGGAGCCAAGTTACTCCTTTATAACACTAACACTGCTCTACAGTATAGGACAAGTCAGATAATTGGGAATTATTCAGAAGTCCCTACCAACAAGGTAATGAGGAAAGAAAAACATTGTGCGCTGTTCTTATACTAAACTGTGACTAAGTGCGATTATCCATATTCAGATCTTATTGTCCTCAGGTGCTTTAGCTTTTACCTCTGGTTCACTGGCAGGATTCGATCTACTTTTGATGAGTGGTGTGACCTCATAACCCCAGTTAGCTAGTCTACTGTAATAGCAGAGGACCAATCACTTTCTCCCATAATTCAAATCTTTGATTGCTAAAAAAGATTGACATTCTGTCAAGCCAATCAAAACCACTGGTACTGCGTTCTTTTCTTTGTAGGCCTCATTCCTTTTCCGGTAAATAGTAGAATGATGTGCTTTACCAAAAAGCTCTATCTTGGTCTCATCTGTCCACAAGACGTTTTCCCAGAAGGATTTTGGCTTACTCAAGTTCATTTTGGCAAATTGTAGTCTTGCTATTTTTTATGTCTCTGTGTCAGCAGTGGGGTCATCTTGGGTCTCCTGCCATAGCGTTTCATGTCGATGGATAGTTTGCGCTGACACTGATGCTCCCTGAGCCTGCAGGACAGCTTTGGAACTTGTTTGGGGCTACTTACCCACCATCCGGATTATCCTGTGTTGACACCTTTCATCAATTTTTCTCTTCCGTCCACGCCTAGGAAGATTAGCAACAGTTCCATGGGTTGCAAACTTCTTGATAATGTTGCACACTGTGGACAAAGGCAAATCTAGATCTCTGGAGATGGACTTGTAACCTTGAGATTGTTGATCTTTTTCCACAATCTTGGTTCTCAAGTCCTCAGACAGTTCTCTTCTCCTCTTTCTGTTGTCCATGTTTAGTGTGCAACACACAGACACACAATGCAAAGACTAAGTGAACTTCAGACCTTTGTATCTGCTTTCAGGTGTCATTTTTATAATGCCCACACCTGTTACTTGCCCCAGGTGAGTTTTAAGGAGCGTCACATGCTTGAAACAATCTTATTTTCCACAATTTTGAAAGGGTGCCAATAATATTGTCCAGCCCATTTTTGGAATTTGGTGTGACATTATGTCCAATTTGCTTTTTTTCCTCCCTTTTTTGGTTTAGCTCCAATACACACAAAGGGAATAAACGTGTATAGCAAAACATGTTACTGCAATCCTTTTCTGTGAGAAATATTTTATTTTCCCAAAAAATTTCAGGGGTGCCAACATTTACAGCCATTATTGTACATGAAGTGCACACATATAAGACACCCCAAACAGGGGTGTTGCCTGGACGCGCATGGTGGAGGACACATAGCCTGTGAGCTCCGCTTGTCTTTGGCTGTTTAGCGGCACAAACCGGCACATTTGTACTGATCTAACTATACCCGATCCTGCTATCATCTCCCGCACCAGCTGTACCATGGCGCAGACCAAGAAAGGCAAGAAAAGCCCGCTTAAACTTACACAGTTTTTCCCGGCAGCAGACTCCCAAGATGGCGCCGATGGTCTGCAAGCTGCGGGCGCAGGATCACCTCAGGATGGAGTCAGCTCACCTACGTCTCTGGGCTCTAGGCCCCACCGTGGTGTGTCTTCCCTGAGCTCTGCTGGCTCGGTTTCGGCAGATTCCCCTCACCACTCTCCTCCGGTCTCTCCTGTGGAACCTCGCTCTCGACTTTCCAGCACACCTCTCCCCTGGCCGGAAGGGCTGGCTCTTCCCCGGCGCTCACCGTGGCCAGTGCGGCATCAACAGAGGCCATCTTATGTCGATTTGATGATATGTCGGGGCCATCGCACGTCGGGGGGTTACTGTATTCAACTCTCATATACATTCGATCACCTGGTCGGACCATGCACCGGTGACTATTACGATAGAAGAGAATTCTCCTGCACAACGGTCCCGCCTATGGAGAACTAGCCCCTACGCCGCAACATCCCATGTATCAACCTAGCCTACACACTGACATGGAATCCTTTTTTTCTCCTAACAAAGGTTTGGTGGCTTCTGACGCGGTTCTGTGGTGTGCGTTCAAGGCCACTATTAGAGGCGTTCTTATCAGCCAGTCTGCTCAACACAACAAACAAATTAGAGCCAAAAGATTGTTGTAGCAATAGATCTCGCCAGCCTACACAGACAGAATGAATTATCTTACTCCCCAAGCCTACAGGCATGCATTTCAGCAGCAAAATCTGAATTACATTCTCTAGATTTGCACAAATTTGATTTGGCGCTTAGACGCATGCAACTCCACTCATACTGGTTTGCCAACAAGCCAGGAAGGATTTTAGCCAGGCAAATTAAAGTGCGGGCATATTCCCTACTGTCCCTACCTGACGGCATGAAGGTCTTTGACCCCCAGTCCATTGCCAATGCTTTTGCTTCTTATTATGCTTCCCTACAATCTCTCCTCTGCTGTGGACTCTTCCACTTCTACCCCTCTTTCTATATCCTCCTTCCTTTCTTCTGTCAACTTGCTTTCACTCACCTTGGAGGTGAAAGGCCTCCCTTTCCTTGCCCTTCTCTACCTCAGAGGTTCTTGTCGCAATCAGAGTGTTGAAAGTGCCAAATCTCCCGGCCCTGACGGCTTGGTGAACGAATTCTACAAGATACACGCAGATTTTCTAGCCCCTCACCTAGCTGATCTGTTTAACGACATGGCGCAGTTGGGTCGTGTCCCATCAGATATGCTTGAAACGGTGATTGTTACTCTCCCCAAGCCGGGGAAACAACCTACTTCCCCTCCAAATTTTAGGCCCATCTCACTCTTAAATTGTGATCTCAAATTATACTCCAAACAGTGGGCAAACCGAATATCTGCGGTCCTCCCAACTCTAATTTATGCTGACCAGGTGGGGTTTGTGAAGGGTCGTCAATCTTCGGACGGCACGAGATGGTTCCTTAACATCATTGCCACTGCTCACCACAGTCGGATGCCTTCTCTCCTCCTCTCTCTGGATGCGGAGAAGGCATTAGACCGGGTGCATTGGGGTTATCTCATAGCATTGCTTGCTACATTCGGGTCCCCCCCGATCATTGAGCTAAAGTCTTCACATTCACATCTGGTGCCCTGTCCTCCCCTTTCATGATAACTAATGGGACAAGGCAGGGGTGTCCCCTTTCCCCTATCCTATTCACCCTAATTATGGAACCCTTTGCGGAACGTCTTAGACGTGATGATGGCATCAAAGGGGTCAAAGTAGGTGACAAAAAGCACAAAATTGGGCTCTTCGCGGACAACGTTCTGATTGTGTTGACTTCCCCAGTACAGTCCTTACCTAAAGTCCTAGACCTCATCTCACTTTCAGCGCAGCTAGTTTTTATAAACTCAATACTTCTAAATCTGTTGTCCTTCCCCTCCTGCTTGGGCAGAGTGAAGTTTCCATTTTTGAAGTCCTCGTACCCCTTTCAATGGGCCTCGGATGGCATCACTCATCTTGGTGTGTTTCTTACCTCCTCCCTTTCTACACTTGTTTCCTCTAATCTCTCCTCTTTAACGTCTCGTCTCTCCAGGACATTAAACATTATTCCCTTGCCCAGCTATCCTGGTTCGGCCACATTGCCGTAACTAAAATGTTCCTCCTCCCTAGTATTTTGTATTTATTTCGCAACCTACCTGTAAAGATGCCTGTAGCAGCTATCAAACGACTCCAATCATTGCTCTATGCGTTTTATTTGGCGAGGAGGTAGGGCTAGAATTGCGGCCAGACTATTATTCGACTAAATTGGGGGGCTTGGGGTGCCCGGACCTTCTCAATTATTATAGATCGGCTCACCTAGAGGGCCTTAAACAATGGTGGAGGAGTGATTCAGATGCCTGATGGTTGCCCAAGGAGGCCGCTATCGCTGGGGTGCCGTCCCTACTTCACTTATTATGGAAAGTAGCTATCATCAATTCTCCAACCTTCTCTCTCAGCCCCTACTATCTCCGCTAGCCTGGATATCTGGCTTTTGCCCTGTCTTCCAAACTCCTCTCACCCTGCTCTTTTGCCTCCGCTCCTTTCTCTACAATACAAGCTCTCCTCCCACATATAAACTTTCAAACTGGCTGGCTGGGGGCATCACATGTTTGGGTACATTAGCTCCCAGTCTTCTCATGCTCCCTTGTCTCCTCTTTTGCCTCAACATTCTCAATCCCACATAGGGACTTCTCAAAATTCTTGCAGTTTAGGCATTTCATCTAATCTCATACATGGCCCTCCGGTGGGGGAAACCCGCTGTATACCGTGTATTTCACTAATAAATCAGGGACATGGGGGGGGGGGGTGGGGGCGGGGGGGGGGGTCTCGATGACTTACAAACACTTACAACTACTACTTGCCCGGAGGTTCATTCTTTCCAAAATGTGTGGGAAAAAGATTTAGGTGTGGAAATTCTGAAGATCAGTGGTTGTCTTTGTATTCCTTGCCATTTAGTCTCTCAAAATGCACTAATCATGTGGAATCAGCCCATAAACTCATGTATAGATGGTATTACACCCCGGAACATCTGTCTAAAATATATCCACTATCTGACTCTACATGCTGGAGTGTGGTGAACAAGTGGGGATCTTCCTTCATGACTGGTGTCATGCAGAGCTTTAACCCTATTTTGGACCAGAGTGCTTCATCTGCTTCATGACGTGCCTGGACATTCACATTCCTTGGGGCCTGGATCTGGCTCTATTGTTCCTTACATGTGATGGATG